>NC_068306.1:7131657-7239157 GCF_025860055.1 Xyrauchen texanus | reverse complement strand
TTCTGTAGAAAAATGAAACTCATACACTCTTAGAATGGCACGAGGGTGAGTAAATGATGGGTGAATTATCCCTTTAAGGTGGATGAGTCTTGCTTATGTATGAGGAACACATTTTAAATATTTTGAAGAAAATAATTGCTGTCTATCTTCTACAAAACTCGCCACCACAGTGGTGGTTGCCAGTGGGTTGCTAAGCGGTTAATTAGGTGTCCTGAGTGATTTATTGCACATTTATTGCACAAGTCTGTTTTATGGTCAGTCAGGTGGAAATCCTAAATCAGGTTGCTCGGTAAGGTAATAACACACCTCTTCTAAACAAGTCACATGATTTGAGGTACCATTCATTTGGACAAATTCATTGACAAATTATGCATCAAAGTTTACTACTTAAGGTTAAGGGTTTGTTCAAATTCCCAAGCCTAATTATAAATCATAAAAGTGATGCTGCCTTAGCAACAACCAATAATTCGCATTCTGAGAGCGAGACTTCAAAAAATAATTTCTTTTGAGTGTAATCTGTCTGGACGAAAAAAAAAGTTGTGGCAGGGTGGAGGGCAGGGCCGGGTTGTGATCATACACACCCGGTCCCTTATCAGGCAAAGGAAGCCTCCGAGAGGGATAAAGGCCGATGACAGACGGTGGTGCGATGAGAGAGAGATAGTTTACAGACATGTCCATCATGTGTGTGTTTGTGTCTTTTAAGTTATTCATTAAAATATAATTTATATTATCAAGGCGGTTCTCGCCTCCTCCTTTCCATTGACTCCTTTACACTGGTGCCGATGCCCGGGAAGGAGGAGGGATGCCCGTCGCGGAGTCCTCGACACTGCCGTCCACCCAGGGGAGCGCCGCTGCCATCCACCAGGGGAGGGAGTAGACCGACTGCCTGGACTGGGCTCCCCGACCGCCTGGAGCGATGGAGCCACTGCCAGGGGCGGAGGAGAGCCCTGCCATCCCCCAGAAACGCAGAGGGGTCAGAGCAAGACCGCCGTCCGCGAGGGGAGGAGGGAAGTGTTCCCCGACCGCCTGGAGCGGTAGGGCCGCTGCACGGGGCGGAGGAGTGTCCCCACGAGTCGCCGAGAATGCGGAGGGGCATTCTGACCGCCGGGGGTCGCGAGTCTGACTCCGGTCTGCCCGTGGAGAAGCGGCTGTCGTCCGCCTGAGAGGGTGGAGGAGTGCTCGAGGACCATGCGACGGTGTATCGGAGAACCAGCGAGTAGGTTTTTTTTTTTCATCTCTCTCTCCTCTCTCTCTCTCACTGCCGCTCTGCCTTGGCTTTTTCCTTCTCGTTTAAATTGTAGTGTTTTTTGGGGGGGGGTACTACACTATTACAGGAAGTGTTTGTGTGTTTGTGTCTTTTAAGTTATTCATTAAAATATTATTTATGTTATCAAGCCGGTTCTCGCGTCCTCCATTCCATTGGACTGCTTTACAACTGTTTAACCACATTAAGTTAGCTATAAATCTGAGAACATTACTTTAAAAAAGTGTAGATTGCTGTATGACAACTCGGGGATCAAAGCAAAGTTAAGCAAGGCATATTTAATCAAACTTAAACATTACAGCTCTGAACACAACTAAAAATTAGCAGCACGCAGCAGAGTTTGCAGACTAACATTTAGGTCATTGATGTCGGTTGGCTGGACACTCACCCCTGCAGGCACAGTTTCGCACAGGAATCCTGGAGATTCTATGATTACCTGTGACAAGCACCTTTGATGCCTAGCAATTACGCCTTTATTTATACAGCATATGTTCCAAAAACAATCCTGGTTTCGAAACGATCTGAACTCTCGCCTGCGTCGCTGGAATACTTTCGACTGGAATGACCAGATTAGACACGCTTGCCCCTGAAAAATATCTCTGGATTTTTTTTTCCCTTTAATTGCCAATGTAAAAAACACATGTTTGTGCTTGTGTGTATCAGATGTTAAAAAGTACAAACGTCAGGAAGCAGAAACAGTCAAATAGTCTAAATGGGTTAACAAAAAGTCTATATGGGTTATGATTAGTTAAGTACCAATATCACAACATTTGATCCTACCATCAATTTTACTAAAAGCCAACTTTTAAGTCAAAAAGTGTCTCCATTTGCTTAAAAAATGTTTCTTGTCTGTGCACAATTCAGAATTGCATGTTATACTAACGAAAACAAAGGCTTTATAATTTCTCATCAAAAGATATGCCTCTGTAACTCTTTACTGCTTATTATGGAATATAAAACCAGCAATTTGATATGCATCCACCAAACACCACAACACAGTGTATGTGTGTGTACTCATGTAAGCTATACTTCCAGCGAGCCCTGCACTTGGGGCCCATTACTTGACTTTGAAACAATCGGGACTTTAAGACGAAGGAAGCAGTTTTTTATTACTATGTAAACATTTCCCAGACCACTGGACTGACAGCAAAAAAACCCACATGGGCTGAGATTCATTTTAAAAGCCATTCGTAGATTTCAGGTGTGAGAAGTGGAAAAAAAGCAACACAAAACGGGAAATGACGTCTACTGATGAATGTGTCTGTGATGCAGAACCAATTCAATGCAGCTTATTTGAGAATCAGACAATGCAAGAAAACCATGTTTACATGAGAGTTGATATATTCTCTGCTTTTGACGTTGAAACGTAAACAGACATGTGCACAACACATGCACACATTGGTTAAGCCAGTAAGAATGTTGGTTAAGTTGTTTACATGCGAAATTGGGGTAATGTAAAAAATATACCTGTGTTGATTGGCTTGTTCTTAAGCCATTTATGACCTTACCGAAAAACGGTTGAGTCATTTTACATTAAGCATAATCGGTGTAAGATCATGCATGTAAACATGTTCCATGACAATAACTATCAACATCAAAATAATCATTCCAAATGCTTTATATTTTAATTAAATATCATAGAGAGATTAACATGATGGCATTCACAACTTTTTTCTGAGTGAGTCCCCTCCCTCATCCAGGTTATGAGCTGCCGGCAGACGGGACTTAGGGCACGCCCTCTCCCAGGGAAAGAGGGGGGTGCACGTCATGCCGGGGGCTTACCAGCCTGAGAGAACGTGGGAGGAATGTGACAGGGTGGAGGGAGGGGCTGGGTCGTGATTATACACCCCCGGTCCATTATCAGGCTAATTAGGCCTCTGAGAGGGATAAAGGCCGATTGCGGACGGTGGTGCGACGAGAGAGATAGATCGTTTACGGACATGTCCGTCATGTGAGTGTGTTTGTCTTTTGTTTAAGTTAATCTTTAAAATATTGTTTATATCGCCAGGCCGGTTCTCGCCTCCTCCTTTACATTGAACTGCTTTACATGGACTTTGCAGTGGATTGTGGCTGGTTATTTAAGAAAGCAGTGCTGGGGAGTAACTAATGGGGCTTTTCCACTGCACTGCACGGTACGGTACAACTCAACTAGACTCTGCTCGCTTTTTTGGGGTTTTCCACTGTGGATAGTACCTGGCAGAGGTGGGACCAAGTCAATGTTTTCCAAGTCACAAGTAAGTCTCAAGTCATTGCATTTAAGTCCCAAGTCAAGTCCCAAGTCAACACAGGCAAGTCCAAAGTCAAGTCCCAAGTCAACACAGGCAAGTCCAAAGTCAAGTCCCAAGTCAAGTCCCAAGTCAAGTCCCAAGTCAAGTCCCAAGTCAAGTCCCAAGTCAACACAGGCAAGTCCCAAGTCAAGTCCCAAGTCAACACAGGCAAGTCCCAAGTCAAGTCCCAAGTCAAGGCAGGCAACTTTTAGCTTCAAGTCTTTAACAAGTCATTAGTGCCCTTTGCCCAAATTAGTGTCAGTGTATTAATTACTATAATAAATTTATATAAATTTGATCTAGAATGCTTTTAAAATATGTTCATCACATAGCAATTTAACTTCATTTGAGATGAGGTATAGACTGGAGGAAAACAATATGCAAGTCAAATGCATGCACTGCAACGGAGTCAATACGTTTTTCTGGCCAAGCCCCAGAGAACTGGTATGGTGATGACCAGATCATATGCCTGATTCCAGAGTCCATGGCACTAAATAAAGCGTTCAGTTCAGATTGATCAGCGGTTCTGGGAGTTCATTATGGGGCAGTTGGGCAAGTAAAAACAAAAAGCAAAAAAGGCACCATGAAATGGAAAATGGGGTCAGTTCAAAGTTTTCCCCTCTAAGTCATTGTCTAAACTGCAATTGTCCAATTGTGACTATTTTATGTCATGCTATTGTACTTACTTACTAGATAATGTACTTTGTTGTACATTTTAGTTGTTTTCTAATGAAGTTAAAATGTTAATTTAAAATGTTGTCTATGATATTTTACTAACTGATTTCAGTTCTTATGAAATGAGGCATGTGTATATGTTATGTATGTCACTAGTGATTTGTTGTGTCACTGGTGTTATTGTGTTTTTATTATTTCACATTAAATAAAATCTGTCACATGTGACATGATGATAATTTTTAATTCATTGAATTCTGCTACACTTAAGAGTTAAGCTTTAAAGGATTGTATCATTGCTTGTTTATAACTGTTTTTCAAATATTTTCATTGTTATAGCAAATACATGGTTGCGCAAATGAACTAACATCATTCAGTCACACTTTTAACAAACCTGATTAAAATTAAAAAAACATAGTCTCCTTATTAGTTAGATTATCATTAATTTTCTGTACCTCTGACTGCATGTACTGAAAAAAATTTGAAATAATATTTCATTAAACACCTTTAATATTGCTAAAGTAGTAAGGTAACACCAGTGACAAAAAAATGGTGTATGCGGTCTTTAAATACAAAAACAAAATAAAAAAATCATTAAGCTGTCTTTTATGCGTATTCATAAAGTCAAAGAGTAATCTAATAATGTGGTCTAAGTTTAAATGTTAGAAAATTAAATACATTTTAAGACATCTTGCCATACCAAAAGTGGACGTTTCTGTAGAATGACCCTTCTATGAATGACAATATTCAGAATAAATACATACCAAATAAATTTGGAAGAGTTTAAAATAAGTACTTTACAAGTAGGATAATAAACATTATTGCATGGCTCTATTTTAAACTCTAATCTTGAAATCACATTTATTTATTTGGAAAGTAGATGTGTAATAAGTGGGATAATGTACATTTAGCCGATCATTATCACAAAGGATAGATATCCCTTTAGCCAATGAAGCCATGCGGACTACTCGCATGACCAGCGGTTCTGTATCTTTAAAAAAAAAACAGTCTTTTCTGTGGAGCATGCAGAACCAAGTCAAAATACTTGAACGTAAATGTATTAAGTAGTATCACGATACGCATGTCATAATTCCACATGCAAACTAATATACACACACACTATATGTGTGTATATGCTGTAAGATTCACATGTTCGCTGTCCTTTTCTGCATATCGCGGCGCCGTTTTGTGGTCCATTCTGCATCACGCAGCGGCTCATTGTTGCTTATCGCGGCACATTCGGCACGTTGAGCGGCCGAACCACCTGCCCGCTCGGTTCTCCCGATGGACATTACACCCCTGATCGGCCCAAAAGTGCGTCGGCCCATCGGGAAAATGCCCACTATGCCAGATTACCAGTCCAGCCCTGGCCAATATAATTAAATCAATATAGCTGAACGCATGACAGAGGACCAGCGCGTCCGCAAATGAATGAGTGTGTTTACATGCACGTTCTAACCAGTTATGCTCAAAAAGCACCAACCGTGGTCACAATAAACGGCGTTCCTTTATCGGTCATACAACAGCGTAATAAAACACCGGTTAGATTTAGTCCATTACACCAATTGCTATAACATGTTAAATGCTACTGACCGCAGTAAAAAATAGTTTGCTGTTCGATATGCAGACTTTGTTAGCCTGTAAATCTGCTATGTGCTGCCATAGACATGTATGTTATACATGTATGTTACCTCTGTCTGTGGATTTTCAGATGCCTCACAAAATTGGACGTTGTAGACGAGGTGTCTGTAATTTTGGAACCACAGGTTCTGCATGTTGCAATCCTTTTGTTGCCTTTAACACTGTAATTAATATATCCAAATTATATCACCTTGGGTATCATTGTTGCTGTGTCCTAGTCCTTAAATGCACGCCGCGGTCTTCAAACATGGTCAAGATTTCGTGGAAGCTGATTGGTTGGTTGTCTGATTGATTGAATATGGAGTGTTGAAATGCAGATTTGAAAATCAAATGAATCATTTATTTGGGAAATGAATCGTTGATTTACTGCATATTTTTTTTTAAATGTACAACGCTTATCTTTGGTTTTAGAAAGTATAAGTATTTCCAAGTCAGAGGGCTGAAGTCCAAGTCAAGTTGCAAGTCATTGCTGTCAAAGTCTAAGTCGAGTCACAAGTCATTGCTGTCAAAGTCTAAGTCGAGTCACAAGTCTTTTTTGATTCTATCGAGTCGAGTCGCGAGTCATCAAATTAGTGACTCGAGTCCGAGTCAAGTCCAAGTCACAGTCAAGTACCTGATACTTTTAGTACCACCTCGGTCAAGGTTCCAAGCAACCCGAGCCGATACTAAATGTTACTGTCACGAGCTGGGCTCGGACTAGGGTCTCAGATGTGGAGAGTTGAGTCTTCTACCACTTAGCCACAGAGGAGGTAATGTTAGACCCACACGAAACACTCAAAGCAATACTCCAGGACAAGTAGATTTATTAAAAAAAAAAGGGTATTTATTAAAATCCAACAAAAGTTCTTCTCAGAAAGAGGTATTACTAACAGTAGAGATAATGCAAACAATAACAGGAGAGAAATAAAATAACTCCACGAGGGGAGAAAAACTAAATCAAATAACTAAGAACAGCTTACTTGGGATAGCTTGGATAACTTGGAAGGACTCGGTTGGACACAGCAGGAGACACATAGCCAAGACTCAAAAACCGAGTGAGGAACAAGGGGAAAAAACACAGCTAAAATACTCTAGGGGAAACAAGGCACAGGTGACCTGGAGAACGCTAACAAGGACACACGAGAAGAACTAAGGCAGAGGGGAACACAGGTGACCTCTAGAGGCCCGGAGACAAACAGCAGGAGGCAGGATGCTGACAGTTACGTCAAAATTCTGCAGATCACTGATTGGTCAGAGAGAATCGTCACTACCAGCGTCACTGGATTTCCGACACGTGACATCAACCCGCTAATTTTGTCGTTTTCCCCCAGTTAGCAACAGCGATAGCATTATCGTTTGTTCAAGCGACTTTCGGATTGTGAAAAAAAATGGCTGTGCACAAAACCACGCCGTGGTCAATAAACGAGGTGCAGACGGTCCACTCGTTAGCGATGAGTGAAATAAAAAAGTCTCTCAGGAAGTGTCTCAGCTGTTGGCCGCACACGGCTACCACCGGACCTACCAACAGTGTAGGGAAAAGTAAAAAAAAAAAACGTAAAAGTGACCAGAACCATCAAGGAAAAGTGGAAGTGGTTCGACCAAATGGACGCTATCTAAACCAGCGAGCAATGGGAGAGCGGTGCCCTGGACTGGCGTTGATCCATGATGGAGGATTACAGGTTACTACAGTATTACTATAGTAATATAGGGCTAAATGGGGTGCCAAAATACCAGCAGCATATCACCCTGCAGCTCTTGCCTGGTTACCCACTGAAGTTAAGCAGAGTTGAGCCTGGCTAGTACCTGGATGGGAGACCTCCTGGGGAAAACTATGTTTGTGTTGGAAGAGGTCTTAATGAGGTCAGCAAGTGGTGCTCACTCTGTGGCCTGTGTGGTTCCAAGTGTAGTGATGATGATGCTATACTGTAAAAACACACCATCTTTTGAACCAAGGTCCTGTCTCTCTGTGGTCCTTAAAAATCCCAGGGTATTTCTTGAAAAGAGTAGGGGTGTATCTCTGGTGTCATTGCCTAATTTGCCCATTGGCCTCTATCCATCAGGGTTTCCTAATAATCCCTCATTCATATGAATTGGCCACATCACTGCACAAATTGCTCGTATGTGGTGGGTGTTCTGGCGCACTATAGCTGCACATGGTGGACGCTGCACACTGGTGGTTATTAAGGAGATTCCCCCACTACTATTCAAAGCGCTTTGAGTGCCTACAAATTTGCTATACAAATGTAAGGGTTCCCAGATTATATTGGGTGTCTTTAACTGATATGTACTTAAGCATTTGATACAATATACTTACAGTATTATGTACATACATGTTGTTGACTTGTACTTACATGTAAAGAACCTACATTTAATTACATTTGTAGTTACACAGTTAACCTTACCGCTAACCCAGTTGCACTCAATGTTTACACTGCTGCATGTTGGAAAATGTAGCTTGCTACTGAACAAACTACACTTTTGTGGAAAAAGCTGAGCTACTGTCAACTACTGAAAAATGTAGTTAAGTTATTAGCGTCACTACTTTAATTAACTACTCCTCAACACTGCTCACTTATAGTTGTCTCTGCATATTAAACTTGGATAGGAGAACGCATTTTAGCTAGCATTGGAAAAAATGACACCTTGAAAAAAGCCATGTTTCCATGTAAAATGGTCGTCAGCTGTTTCAAAATGGGATGTTTAAACTAGCAACCAAAGTAACTAGGTAAACAAAGTGTGTAAACACACACTCTCGCACTCGCTAAAAATGTGCTAGTGTTGATACTTCATTTAAAAGAAAATAAACCACCACCGTTGGACAACATACACATTAAACCAAAAAGAGGACTAACCCCATTTCCTCGCATTTCCATCCGATTTGTTGATTGAGCAACTCTTTGTTTGACTATTGTCTACACATCCAATCCGTCAATCTGTCATCACCTTCGGAGGACGAATAACTTCACTTGCGCAGTCGGGCTATCCAACCTAGTCTCTTCCTAGCCCGCAATTATCTAAAGCATATTGTGTTATAATAACCATAATAGCAAACAGATGACTGCTCGCTCAGATCTTTGCCTCTCGCTCCGGGGCGCCGGTCACGACAGAAGTACAGACCCTCCAAATCTAAGCTTTGTAGATTTATGGTGACTTAACCTCGCCGTCCAAGAAGTTTTAACCTGGGAGCAATAAAACCAATATGAACATGAAATATGAGGGATTAATAACAGTATTTATCAACCCCATTCCAACTGGAAAAAAACGACAATAATAGTTGTATGTTTGAAACATACGATCCAGCCATTTGCAAGACTCAAATAACATTGAGCTTATGAAACGCAAACATTGACAAGTTCAATGGGCCAAATTCATCTCCTGAGATTTGGCTAAGAGGAGATCAGTGGTTTTCCACAAAAATGATTAAACCACAATGTACACAGCACAGACACAATGGCTATCTTCGGAATGGAATGCTCACTATTCACTGAATACAATACATACAGACAACTGTTTGTTTTTTAAATGGCATGTGGAACAGTAGGCATTATTAGCAATAGAAAGAGAAGCATGTTAGAATGTTATGGACCTTATCAGGGTACACGCCATACTAAATTTCTTTTGCAATTTAAAATAGTGCTTTGAGGGGTAGTTATACAATATGTTCCTGTTTAATAGCTACGAGTCAATCATTAGCAGATGAAATATTAAAAACATGTCACGCTCCATTCGTCAAAAACAATTCAGAAAACAGGGGTTGTAATAATTGATCAGAATAGACATGATCTAGAACAGTGGTTCTTAACTGGTTTTGCTTCAGAGACCCAGAAACGTACAAAACAAAACCATTCTGAAATCTATTAACATTACAGTTTACAAGGAATGAAGGCTTGTCGGCATCCTGTCTATGCTGGCATCTCTGTCATTTGGAAAGCTTTTACCAAGAGACAGATGTATTTGCGTTACATTTTGGTAAGTTTGATTGGACACACATCTTTGAAATCAACAACGAAAATATGGGAATTTTTTCCACTCTTTTTAAAGCTGATAAGCCTATTTATTTTGCTAACCTTACTTTGCATTATACAGTATGGGTGGTGGCATTGTATTATTTGCATTTAATATTGTTTTTTCCCTGCTGTCCGCGAACCTATCAGAACAGACCTATGATCAGGGCTGGACTGGGAAGAGAAATCGGCCTTGGATTTTACATTGCAACTGCCCCAAGACTTGTGTGTGTGGGGTTGTTGTCCTTTTCTGCATATCGCACCACCGTTTTGAGGTCCGTTCTGCATAACGCTGTGGATCATTTTTGCTTGTCGCAGCCCATTCGTTTCCCTGCAAGTTTCGCGGCCGACCCAGCGACCCGCTCAGTTCTCCCGATGGCCAGACCGCCCCTAATTGGCCCCAAAGTGCCAGATAACCAGTCCAGCCCTGCCTATGGTCCCGACCCACAAGTTATGAACCACTGATCTAGAACATTTACGTAGTACACCCAATTGAAAATACGTTTGGGTTAGGATGTATCCCTCACAGCCTTGTTTTCAAACACAAAAAATGTCTTTGTCTTTCCTGAATAAGGTCATAATATAGCCAGTGACTTTGCATGTTGCTCAAGGAGTGTTGGTGTGTAGACGCCTGTAAGACAGTGTTTGACTTGAGGGGGGTTCCACTAACAACAATTATGGACAATGACACGTTGTGTCGCTGCAAACATTTGAAAAAAGTCTAAAGATTTATGTTTCTAGTATTCTAGTTTTGTTGACCCCCCCAATTGAAACAGTAATGTGAGGTCACTCGAGCTCACCTTTTGGCCTCTGGATGCAGGTGTGCTGGTTGTCAGACAGGAGAAATCCATCTCTGCACCGGCATTCGTAACTCCCCATCATATTCACACAGATCTGCTGGCAACCACCGTTTCCTTCCGCACACTCGTCAACATCTGCCGGATGACAAAGATACATGCATACAATATGAGGACCAACCAACCACTAAAACAGCATCATGTACATTCCATAAATAGTCATGAATGTTAAATGGGGGTAAGATGTGTCACTGAGTGACCATATTTTGAGGAAAGACCCATCAGATACAGTTGCCTGTGTGAATGTTTCTGTATGTATTCTGGGTTACAAGTACTCTTGAACTGTATGAGTGAACTTGCATCGACTCTTTTGGCCTGGGCATGCATGGATCCCGTTTATGTGCGTAACTGCTATTTGTGCTATTTTCATTCAACAGTTGCTTCAAAGTCAAAATAGTTTAACATGCAGCTTAATGTTAAATGACTGAGTACTCAAGTTTCTTAATATAAAGAGACAACTGAAGTGTTAACACTGTGACTCTGTGGCCCGACCAGATCAACACTGCAACATTTGCTCAGCCAATGGCATGAGCTTGAGGCTGAGACTATGTTTTTGTCTGACCAAGGGAAAACAGGGGGTGTTCAGAAACCTGTTAGAAAACAATCATTTCAATTGCTAATTCAATTGGTGATGATAGCAGCACAGAAATTACAAATAGCTTGCCAATAAGCTTCTGCTCCCTTGTCAGACAGACAAATATGTGTGTGTGTCCTTCTCAGAGACTGGATGAGACTGTAGCCTGATCTCTCTCTCTTAGATACGTTGCATCTGTGTCCGACTGTATACACAAGCTTGTGCTTAATAAACCCTCATGCGAAACTCATTTTCTGTCTATTTGTCCAAAGTACTGAGGTCTTGGTGTAGAGTTTCCAATCCAGGCCATTTTCAGCCCAGCCGAGGGGGGGGGAATACAACCTCTCCATTTCCCAGCATTCTCGTTTACACGGCCATAATCTGTCTAAATCTGATCATCACGCACACTAACAGATACACATTCTCATGACATGACAAGGCCGTGGTTAGTGAAATGAAGACCCTGTCCATCAGACCAGGTGTGACTTGTTGTGGCCGTGGTTGACGACAATCAGGCCCGGTGTCTACATTTACTGCTAACATTCCTTTTGGCCCCTCCAAGCATTTGGAAACCATTTAACAAATGGAGAAATGCATGAAAACTGTTAAATGTTTCAGCAGACATTACATTAGTGCATTAACATGTGCAGAAATGTACCACGGAGACCCTCGCACTTCAAACCCCAAACACCTTGCTCCCAGAGCATAAACAAACCAATGATTTCCGGCTTCTCTCGCGCTAATTTTCTCACGGGTCTGTCGCGTTTAATGAGTGTCTCCTGGTCAGTGTATTGCATTAGGGCCATGTGTTATGTGCAGGTCGCGGCCAGCGTCCTAAGCAAATATTTGGAAAAGGAACAGGATACTAGTGAAACCCAGAGCAGAGCTCAAGTTTTTTGCACTTAAAACGTTTTTTAAAAATTCTCCTGAGAGGATGCCTTAGTGTTGAAAATTCCCGCTCTCTGCTTGTTTGTCTCCTCTGTCAAGCCCCCTTCCTTAGTCTCACTCAATTGCTTCCTCTGTGCCAAGCCTAGAGTTAATAAAGATGAGCCTAAAGATGATAAATCACTCAAACTAGGAAGAGATTATGAGAGGTTCAAGAGGTTGTATTCAAAATGAAAGGAAGAGTGCTACCACAGTCTCAAAATGATTGTCTCTATATTGCACCCAGGTTCCGAAATTAACTTTTTACCACACCTGCCAATGGCGAGCAAAATTCAAAGATCTATCAGCCTTAAATAAGTACTGAACAGTATTTTTTCTGAAACACATCAGGGTTGTTTGGTATACAGTACTAAAAAAAACACAGCAGTACCAAAATGTATTGTGTTACTGTATCATCAATTGAAGCATAGTCATAGTATAGAGTTACTGTGTTGATGAGTGAGATTCATTCAAAATTTTTAGTGCATTTATCAAATTTTATATACTAGTATAACAGTAAACATAACTCTAACCCTAAAAATAATAATGATGTTGTGATATTTGTCGTAATTGACCCAAAATCAGCTCATTTGAACAAAGGTTGAGGTGCTTATCCATTTTCCTTGCAAAGGGGATGGGCTTATCTTCTGTGTTCTCTCAAATGGGTGTGGCTTACCCCAACTCTTCTCTTAAAGGGGATAGTTCACCCAAAAATGAATATTTTCTCATTATTTATTCACCCTCATGATATCCCATGTATGTCTTTCTTTCTTCACCAGAACACATTTGAAGAAAATTTCTCAGCTCAGTAGGTCCTTAAAATGCAAGTGGATGGTGATTTCACTTTTGAAGCTCCAAAAGTCAGTCAGTCAGCATAAACATCCTTGATACGACTCCAGCGGTTAAATTAATGTCTTCTAAAGTTGCACGATGTCTTTTGGTGAAAAACAGAAATATTTAAGTACTTTTTTAACTCTAAATCATGTTTCAGTATTAGCGCTGACTACCACCCCTGGAGTTGTGAGTTTGAATCCAGGGCGTGCTGAGTAACTCCAGCCAGGTCTCCTATGCAACCAAATTGGCCCAGTTGCTAGGGAGGGTAGAGTCACATGGGGTAACCTTATCGTGGTCATGATTAGTGGTTCTCGCTCTCAATGGGGGCGCGTGGTGAGTTGTGCGTGGATCGCGTAGAGTAGCATGAGCCTCCAAATGCTGTGAGTCTCCGCGGTGTCATGCACAACGAGCCACGTGATAAGATGCGCAGATTGACTGTCTCAAAAGCGGAAGCAAATGAGATTTGTCCTCCTCCAACCGGATTGAGGTGAGTAACCGCGCCACCACGAGGACCTAGTAAGTAGTGGGAATTGGGCATTTCAAATTGGTAAAAAAAGGATTTTAGAATTCCATGTCCAATACAAGTTAAGATAAATCAACAGAATTGGTGGTCTAATTTGGATTACCACAAAAAAGATAATTATTTCGATTCGCTCCTCGTTTATTTAAAAAAAGAAGCACCAATCGAGGCCAGACCATAGTCATTAAAAGACACACTGTTTCAAAAGTATTGTCACGGGATGTAAACAAGATAAAATCATGAAAGCATTAGAAGTCATATCCAATATTATAAATTTGTTGCCATGGAAATGCAACACCGGTAAAGACAATCAATGACATTAGCACATTAAAATCATGATAAAACATATTTTGTTTACATTTTGGGGCTATACTTTTGAACAAGTGTTATTTTTAGCGTGCTTAATCTAACACTGCTAGTCAATGTAATTTGAGATGAAGGCGGGACTCAAGTTTAAGAAGCTAAGCGGGAATCTCATGGATTAATATTTCAGCGTTGCGCATCAGCAAGCAGGGAAGATTTGCATTTTGCCAAATTTACAACTATAACTTAGTTTAGGACAATGCCCAATCAATATGTTTGCATCCAAACATCCTGTATGAACCTCAGGTGGCGAGCCGAGCCAAATCCTCCAGCCGAACCAGAAAAACCCAATACTTCAAACGTGTTTCTAAAACTTGCAGACGGGACCTCTTTAAAAATCTATGAATGGCTGTTATGCCAAAGTTCAATTATCTAGTAAAGCACCATGCAGTGCGAGTAAACCCACATAACCCACACAAACACTCACTGAAAACCCACTGAACAGCAAAAAGCAACAACTTCACATCGTCATTCGTCAATTTTTTGACACACCAGACATCTGTTTTGAGTTATAGTGCTGGGGTCTGTGTAGAACTGTAACCTGATGTAAATCACACACACACAAACAGCCGTAAACACACATAGGCTCGGTTTGACATTCCCGTTAGATGGATTTAACTGACCCGGAAAGTCTGGGCACACGAGCCACCGAATGTCAAAAATGTGAGGTCACGGAGTCTGAAAATGCAATTATGCCACAGAACTGTCTGCTCAGCAGTCACCGGAGAAATCGGACAGATTTATCACCCTATCCTATTGGTTAACCGCATAAGCCACTTCATTTTGACACAGAGGATAGAGTAACAGTGGTTTAGGCCCGGCTGAGCTTGACTGCGGTCGGTGTGGAGTTTGATTACAGCTCCAACAATGATGGTTAGATCTACAAAACTTTAGTTTGTTTGTCTTGTGTGGCCTCAAGTCCTAAGAGGATGAAGATTCCCAGTGAAAGTCACACACACACACACACACACACACACACACACACAATTACACTAGCTATCTCAGGTAGAGTTCGTTTGAATAGTTTACTGACCCTACGTCACCAAGCTCCAAAAAGATAAAAAGCACCATTAATCCTAAGCATAATATATTATTTTCTGTTTGGAACAACATTGGAACACATTCTGTTTTGGGACAATACTTTGGGGAACTATTCCTGTAACCCTAACCTAAACTCAACCCCCAAAAGAACTTCGTTTATGACCCCATTTAAAGAATTTACAAAAAGGATTTGTCTGGTTTAGGTCAATGCTTTGGAGATCTTTCAGCAATTTGGTCCCCAAAAATTGACTACGGTTGACAGAGGCGAGAGCTTACCCAGGCAGTTGTGTCCATCGTGGGCCAAGCGGAAGCCATCGTAGCACGTGCACCTGTAGTTTCCAGGGATGTTGATACACTCGTGAACGCATCCTCCATTATACTCACTGGCACACTCATCGATATCTGTAGAGAGACGGCAAGAATGAAAAAGTTATAAGGATCATATCATGGAAAATGAGGATCAAGGATGTTTCTTACACCATACTCAAAACTCCCTCCCCAAAACACTTAGACCATTTAAAGAAATTAAACTGCAAAAAAATGGGTCGATCAGAAATAATCATGGTTATGACATTGCAACCATATGCAACTATGCACAGTAGAAAAAAATCATGGTGGAAAATGGTTTTAGAGTAGAAGGAAAATGGAACGAAAAATTTTTTCCAGCTGGGAATGTCCATACAGAGGGATTCTGGTAATTGTCAGTGAAGTTACTCTGGTTAATTCTGCATTGTTCAATCTGTCCGTTCATTGTAATATCCATCATTCGAGTCTCTTAATATTTACTATTATTCTTGGATGCGAAATGTACATTTATTCCACATGAGCTGCAATCGTTTCTGCAAAACACTAATGAGCCGTAAACAAAGCGATTATAATGGATAACGCAAAATGCTTTCTTTAGTTCCTGTTTTGCCTGTAGCCCGAAATCACACAGACCATCATCCAATATATAGTTTTGGCCTGAAATGGGGAGACATAATGCAATTTTTTTAATCCTTAAAACAATATATATTTACTTAAAGAGGCAAAGTGACATGAGATATAAAGTGTTTGCAGTGCATTTGCCATTGGGATACAAAGAATAAACTTAACTCGAACGGAAAAGAAGTTTAATTTTCTTGCTGCATTGGCAAATAGTCTTAAAAAAGGCTTACTGCCAGGGCTGGATTGGTAATCTGGCATAACTGGCATTTTCCCGGTGGGCCGACGCACTTTGTGGCCGATCAGGGCCGGACTGGCAATCGGGAGAACCGGGCTGCCACGAAATGGGCCGAATGGGCAGCGATAAGCTGAAATTATGCCAAAGGGGGCAGCGATATGGCTACAACTTTTGGGCCAGTTGCTATGTAAAATCCCAGGCTGATTTCTTTTCCCAGTCCACCCCTGCTTACTGCCGTACATCATTTTGCATCTCATGCGAATATGTCTTGTTTTAAGGATGTTTGGATATTTTAAATGGACAACAAGTCCAAAAATAACTACAAAATAATTGTTGCAGGGCAGCAACAGGTGTAAAAATGCTTTTGCTGCTATTGCTTTTGTGCAAAACTTGAATACAAGAAATGTAAAACAATGTGAAAAGACTTTATACTTTGTTAGAAGCAGAAAAAAGAAAGCATTCAGGAATAAAGACAAATAAAGATCTGTGTATACCAGCTGACTCCTCTCCATACTCTCTGAACACCAACGACTACAAAGAGAGCAGGGGAGTCTGGCTAATTAGTGCTCAATTGGGCATCAAATGAGAGGGGCTGACCTGTGTCCCCCACCACAGCGATCCACGTCTCTCTCTGGCTCTGAGATATGTTTATTCAGCTGCACTTTCCATTGAAACGTAAGGCATAAATCACTATAATCACTGCTGTTACTGGCACACAGAAGCTCATATTGACCAAAATAATTATTCAAAATGGTTAATTTGTTGTGAGCAAATGTTTTATGTCATTAAGAAGTCATATGGGGCTTTTCCACTGCACGGTACAACTCGACTCGACTCTGCTTGCTTTTTTGGGGTTTTCCACTGTGGATAGTACCTGGTACCTGATAATTTTTTTGTACCACCTCGGTCGAGGTTCCAAGCGAGCCGAGCCGATACTAAATGTGACGTAAATATCTTGCAGATCACTGATTGGTCAGAGAGAATCGTCACTACCAGCGCCACTGGATTTCTGACACGGGACATCAACTCGCTAGTTTTAAAGTTAGCAACAGCGATAACCGTATCATTTGTTCACCCGCCTTTCAAATTGTGACAAAAGAAATGGCTGTGCGCAAAACCACGCCGTGGTCAATAAACGAGGTGCAGACGGTCCACTCGTTAGCGATGAGCGAAACGAAAAAGTCACTCAGGAAGTGTCTCAGCTGTTGACTGCACACGGCTACCACCGGACCAACCAACAGTGTAGCGAAAAGTTAAAAAAGCTTAAAGGTGACTACAGAACCATCAAGGAAAAGTGGAAGTGGTTTAACCAAATGGACGCTATCTAAACCGGCGAGCAATGGGAGGGAGAGTGCCCTGGACTCAGCCACGATGGAGGGTGGTACGTTTTGTTACGTTAACTCTATACTCTGCTTGAAAGCTTCACTTTATTTAGCTGACCAGCTACTGGAAGCTTCTAAAACAACCAGGCCAATTTAACTGTTACACTTGTGTAAAATCACCATGCAACAACTGCTTTATGCAGCACAATGAGCTAGTAGCTAACAGCTAGCGGTCGTGTTATTGTTTTGGTCAGTTTGTGTCGTGTTTAAGATGATGTCATGGCAGTAGATGTGGCGCAACTATGACGATCAGCCTATAATCCCACCCACATTGAGGTGGCACTAAACTGCAGTGGAAATGCAAGCTCAGAAAAGTAAATGAGTAGAGTTGAGGCGAGTCGAACCGTAACGTGCAGCGGAAAAGTGCCAGTATTATACACTATGAAGTCTAGCTATTGACCTGAGGAAAAAACTACACTATAAAAATAAAAATGTCCTTACATAGTATTTTTTTGTCTTGTTTTCGGACAAATCTAACAACATGTTGTAACGTTTATGCTTATAACAAGACAAAAACTGTTTGCCAGTGGGTTAAGGAAAAAACTTAACTCAAGGGCAAAATTGCATTTTGGCTTATAGTTTTTTTTAATGGTTTGGAGCATAATGGTTTGGAGATTTCTCTGAAAACAACAAAATATCTTAAGCCATTTTTATAGGGTAATATAAGGAATATTCCGGGTTCAGTACAAGTTAAACTCAATCAACAGCATTTGTGACATAATGTTGAAAACCACTTAATTTCATTGTCTATTTTTCTTAAAAAAAAAAAAAGCCCAAATCTGAGTTACAGTTACAGGCACTTACAATGGAAGTCAATGGGGCCAATCTGTGAATGTTAAAATAGGCATTGTTTCAACAGTATAGTCACAAGTTTTAAACAATATACGTGCTAACATGTTTTTAGTGTGATAAAATCACTTACTAAACTTTTGTGTGTAAAGTTATATCAAATGTTAAACTTTGTTGCTATGAAGACTTAACGCCATAAACCCTACAGCTCCAGAACGACCATTAAAACGGCGATTTACAGCTCACATAATACATGAGTTTTAACAGAAGGATTAATGCAAGTGCTTTTATCAAATTAGAAGATTCACATTTCTGCCTTTAAAGACTCCAAAAATTGGCCCATTCACTTCCACTGTGAGTGCCTCACTGAAATGAATTGAGCTTAACTTGAGTATTGAACCTGGAATATTCCTTTAAGGATGTTTCAATATTTTTACTGGAAAACAAGAAAAAAGTACTCAGTAAGAAAACGATGATTTGCATTGCATATTAAACCAGGCAGACATATTTACGTCGAAACAATGTTATTTGTAGCAAAAAGCTAACACACGATTTAGATCAGCTTTCATAGGATTACAGTCCATCGTTTATGTGTACAGAAATCCAGCACGTGGGGAAGTATATTTGAACAGCGATTCTCATATCAACCCACCACACATTTCTATTTCCACATCATATCAAAGGCTCTCTGCACTGATCCTAGCTCAGTCAGGAGTGCCGTTTCTCAAAGCACAAACATTCCTGAACTCATTCACTCTCTAGTATTTTGCCTGGGCTTACAGTGTTTGTATCTAGAGCAGATCACATCGGCTAAGTCTGTCCAACGGAAACGTACACCTCTCCAAACGCAACTAATCTTTAAAAACTTCCCTCAAGGCGAATGGCCACAAGAAAACAAAGTCAAGTGAATGAAACAACAACAACTTACATTTATATAGCGCTTTTCTCAAACTCAAAGCATTTTACATAGTATAGGGGGACTCTCCTCAACCACCACCAGTGTGCAGCATCCACCTGGATGATGCGACGGCAGCCATAGTGCACCAGAACACCCACCACACACCACACACCAGCTATTGGTGGAGAGGAGATGGTAGAGTGATGTAGCCAATTCAGGGATGGAGATTATTAGGAGGCCATGATAGATAGGGGCCAGTGGGGGAATTTAGTTAGGACACCGGGGTTAAACCCCTACTCTTTACGAGAAAGTGCCCTAGGGATTTTTAATGACCACAGAGAGTCAAGACCTCAGTTTAACGTCCCATTGCTGCTATTTTACAGCATAGTGTCCCCGTCACTATACTGGTGCATTAGGACCCACACAGACCATAGGGTGAGCACCCCCTGCTGGCCTCCCTAATATCGCTTCCAGCAGCAACCTTGGTTTTCCCCAGGAGGTCTCCCATCCAGGTACTGGCCAGGCTCAACCCTGCTTAGCTTTAGTGGGCAACCAGGCAATAGCCACAGGGTGATATGGCAGCCAAAGATATAGTGACATCGTCGTGATATATTGCTTGGTATTAACGGTGTTGGGGAAGCTACTATGAATACACATTGAAGCCACTGACAAACTACAAGCTACTCATAATTTAAAGTAGTTCAAGTACAGTTAAGATACCCTTTTGAAAGGGCAGCTAGCTGTAGTATGAGTTAATTAAGTAGCATAGGTTACACTATTCCATAAGCACGGTACAAATGCTGGTTTAAACGCATCTGGGGACTAGAAACAGGTTTTACCGTTGATCGTAGTGCAGGAAATCTTGCTGTCTGATGGCAAAAATTATACATTAAGTTGTTATCATTTCATTCTGTGACATGTGTAATACATTTTGTGCTCTATTTAACATCCAAAAGAGAAAGAATTGAGTGTGACATCTTTTTAATCTCATATTTGAACCTCTATTTCCCTTCCCTCAGGTAAGTCTGAAATTGAAGCCAAATAACTGCAGAAATGAGACATGCTGCTCAGGCGTGCATGAGAATTAGTCATTAAAGTGACACACACATGCGCACACACATAGCTATCAACCAGAATTATCTATAGTAAGACTACACTGCAAACGTGTTTTTATTAGTCAGTATTTTGCTTTGTTTTCCAGGAAAAATATCTACATTTAGGAAGAGAATAAGATGAAAAAAACTGTTTAAACCAGCCTAAGCTGTTTTGTTGGTTTTAGCTGGTCTCTCCTTAGGTCAAGCAGGTCTGATTTGCTGGTTTTAGAGGGGTTTGGGGTACATGACTGCTAATCAGGATGGAAGCCCAACTAGCCAATCAGCTAAACCAGCTAAACACCAGTTTGGCCAGGGTGAGCGACCATTTAGAGCAGGTTTAAGGGATAGTTCAACCAAAAATGAAAATTCCCTCATCATTTACTCATCCACATGCCATCCCAGATGTGTATGACTTTCTTTCTTTAGCAGAACACAAATGACAATGCAAATGAATAGTGATTAGCTCCAAAAAAATCACATAAAGGAAACATAAAATAATCATTGAGACTCCAGTGGGTAAATCCAAATCTTCAGAAGCAATATGGTAAATGGTCTGCACTTATATAGCGCCTTTTTAACATTAGTGGTATTCAAAGTGCTTTACACTGTGTCCCATTCACCCATTCACACACCAATGACTGCAGAGCTGCCGTGCAAGGAGCTAGTCCGCCATTGGGAGCAACATGGGGTTCAGTGTCTTCCCAAGGACACTTCGGCATGTGGAGTCATGTGGGCCGGGAATCTGAACCACCAACCCTGCGATTAGTGGAAAACCCGCTCCACCATTTCACTTCTGAAGAAATGGATTTAACCACTGGATTATTTTTTTATTTGCTCTATGTGATTTTTGGAGCTACAAATGTCTGGCCACCATTCACATGCATTGAATGGACCTACAGAGCTGAGATATTCTTCTAATAATCTTCATTTGAAGAAAGAAAGTCATACACAACTGGGATGGCATGAGGTCGAGTAAATTATGATATAATTTTCATTTTTGGGTGAACGATCCCTTTAAATCAGCTAAGACCAGCAAACAAGCTTAAACTAGTTTATGCTGTTGTTGCTGGTTTTATTGTTCATCTAGGAAGATTTGTTTTGTACCCCATTGTCAATTTTGTTAGATTTATGCTAAAACCAAGAAAATATTATTTGCCATTGGTGTTAGAAAATAAACTTCATTAAACAAATATTCTCGGATCTTATGATCTTATGCAGTTTTGCTTCTAAAGAACATTCATCACGTTTTAAGCAAGTTAACCTATTTTTACTGGAAAACGAGACAAAACAGTATAAAAATGTTGAAAAATCTGGAATCAAGCCTTCATTCTGACCTCATTTCTCCTGCGAGTCTTTGAATCTTTATCTGTTTTTAAGGTCTTCTTACCTTCGCAATGTTTCCCATCGCCTTTGTATCCTGATTTGCAGATGCATTTGTATGACTTAAGGGTGTTCTGGCAGATAGCATCGATACTGCAGCTGTCCAAGGCTTCGGCACACTCGTCCACATCTGCTGAGAGAACGGGAAATCAAGAGGCTTAGACGAGACTGGGCACACACTTTTTCGAGTATACCAACACTGTGGAACACAGCAAAGTACACATTTTAAAGACGGTTCATAGTGACCACATCTGACAAGATCAAAACCGATAAAGAAACCCCTAAAAGTACCATTAAAGTACCCTAAAAGTACTCCATGATGACTCGAGCACTATATTTCAAGTCTTCAGAAGTTATATGATAACTTTGTCTAAGAAACTGACCAAAACTCATCTTTTTCTTTTACTTGCAAAAGCTATTACTTTAACTTGTCAACCTTAGGTGGTGGAGAGAGGCTCAGCAAATGAGCTACAATAACCAACCAACCAAATGTTAATGTTAAAATTACAAAATTAAGATGTAATTCTGAGGCCTTCAAAATCTCATTCCAGTGACCCTTAAAGCTGCGTTCACGCTGCTAGCGCCACGCAGCAACAAAACAACCTCATCTCATTCATTTTCAATGAGAGCTGGCAACTTCGGGCAACACGAGTGATGGCGACCGGATGTAGGCGTGTCCAGCGACGCGACAAACTTGAGAAATGTTAAAATTTATGCAAATGACGAGCGAGTTTCGGGAGCGACAGCCAATACGAGAGAAGATGGTGGAGCTCACATGATCCTATTATTTGAATAATTATATCAATTGTAAGGAAACAGTGCTGTTTAGACTCTCCATACACACCACTAGCGACCTAACCACCAGCAACTGGCGACAAAGAAGCTGGCAGTGTGAACGCAACTTAAGACTGAAGCCAAACTCAACATTTCAACAGCAACAGGATAACAGACCAAATCTTTGGCATTACCTGCAGTTGAATTGGTGTACCACAAATGCTGTCGATTGAGCTTAACTTGTATTAAACCCAATTCCTTTAAACCACATCTTAAAATTTTCTGAATGGCTGTCAATGGGGAAAGATGCCTTTTGCCTGTATAATAGTGGGATGGCTGTGGCTCAGGTGGTAGAGCGGGTAGGCCACTAATCACAGGGTGTGTGGTTCAATTCCACATGCCGAAGTGTCCTTGGGCAAGACACTGAACCCCAAGTTGCTCCCAATGGCAGGCTAGCACCTTACATACCAGCTCTGCCATCATTGGTGTGTGAATGGGTGAATGAGTCACAGTTTAAAGTGCTTTGAATACCGATAAGGTTAAAAAGGCGCTATATAAATGCAAACCATTTACCATTTAATGTTTCTGAAATCTAGCAGCAACTAGATGTATAACCAGCCAAACCATGACTATTTGGTTTCAACAGTCAAACCTGTTAGTAACATAGACTGTAAAAAAAGATGGACGACGCCCCTTCACTCTTTTTGTTGTGATTTCGGGACCAGACACCGGGGGGCGATCGAGACGTTTTGGCTTCACTTTTGAGGGCTTGTGCGGCACACTTGGTTAGTAACGGTACAGGGCTCTCTCATTGTGTCTGTCTTCTGTGGACGTTCTGTCAAGTCACAGCAGATTGGATGACACGGCAATTGGTATGTCTGCTGTTAAAAAACAGGTGCTCATCAAACCAGAGGACTGTTTATTACAGGTTTAGAGGTCCAATGATCTTGAGCCAGTTTCCACAAAGTCTCCTGTCGAAATTGGTGCTATGAAAAAGAAAAGATAACCATTTAATTTCGACACTTGTCGGCCAACACTAATACGGCCATTTCATTAAGCTGAAACCTCAATATACCACAGACCTCTTGTCACTTACAAAAAACATCTGCAAAATTTCGTTAGATGTGAAATCTCTTTTTTGAAACCAATACTGCATTAAAGTAGTGGATGTCAAGTTCTTTATGGCGGCATTAGTCATTACACTACTCACTTTTAATGCCACGCTCTTTAAAAACTGTTTACAGTACGGTACTTTTAGCCAGAGTGCTTGTTCATTACCGAAGTGTCTCAGCGCTTTGGAGAAAGAAGATGGATTGATGCTTTTTCTTAAAGAGCTAATATTAAACCTACCATTCATCAGATCCCATGCCGAGGCCTGTGAAACCAGGGAAAATTATGTATGCACAACATTTAAACTAAGAGTGCCTTTTGTCCATAAGCCAAGTCCTTAAAGAGCAACATGCAGGTTGAGTTTATAACTGAATTAATACTTTATATTGTCTGAAGAGGTCTTTTAAAAACACATATGTAGAAATTACTAATGAAATCTCATTTGATGTAGAGATTTTGATGAAAATGTGCTAGGCTCTGGAATACGCCTTTCCCGCTATCAACGCGTCATATGACGTAGGGCGAGGCAAACAAAAGAGCTCGCGGTCAGCTCTCATTGTGGGTGTTGATGTAGTTAGAGCAGTACAGAAAGTTTTAGAGAAGCCATAATGGTAAATTATTGTGTTTGTGCTGGTTGCACGAATTCCAGCCTGTCAGGACATCGTGTCCATCATTTTCCTTCTAGAAAAAACAAGGCTTTTCGGTCTTGAGTGCGTTTTGTGCAGGTGAAGAGAGCAGACTTCACTGCCGCGTCTGTTACCACACACTCGGTCGATGTGGCACACATTTCACTCCGGAGAATTATCGACCTGGAGATTTGTTGGAGTCTCGGATGGGATTTCGGAGTAAGGACCACGTGAGGCTGATTACTGATGCTGTTCCCTTGGTGCACTCGATGGAATCAAGTCCACCGTCAAAGTGTACACCAGATTTTGGCGCGGGCTGGACTGGAGGACAAAGTGCTAACGTTAGCAGACATTCTGTGCAACGAAAACGAGGACTTAGCAGAGTAAGTCTTACTTTTAATTATTTTAACTCTTAATTTGCTCATAATTATAGGCCTGTGGGCCATCATAGGCATGTTCGGTCCACACCGGAGAACTCGGTTTCTTCATTCAGCATCCATTGTAACCTGAGCTTGAACTTGACCAGACTCCTCAGCCCATCGTCACTTCCGGTTAGTGCTTTATAGACGCGGAAGTTATTTTATCACAATTTATCTCAAAATATCGTTAATGGCTAAATATATATTACTCCAGTTCAGAAAATCTAGTTGTTTTATCATCAACATACACTATGCTATATAGGGGTGTCCAACCTGCATGTTGCTCTTTAAAGGGATAACTCAACCAAACATTCAGATTCATGGGATTTTTTGCAAACCTACTTGTACATCACTTTCTTTCTTCCAGAGAACACAAAAGGAGATGTTAGACACAACATGCCTCATTCGGTAATAATTGCACAGGAAACGTTTTCAGGAAAAATGTCTGTACTCACATTAAAGGGATAGTTCATCCAACTTCATTTACACACCCCCATGCCATCCCAGATATTTATGACTTTCTTTTTTCAGCAGAACACAAATTATGGTTTTTAGAAGAATATTTCAGCTCTGTAGGCCCATACAATGCAAGTGAATGGGTGCCAAAATATTGACACTCTAAAAGCACATAAAGGCATCATGTTTTAAGCCATGTTTTCAAAAGTGATAAGATAGGTGTGTCAATTTTTAATCCCTTTTTTGCTGGAAATTCTTCTACCTGCCGTCTAGAAGAGGCACAAGTTGAAGAATGTGAAAGTTAAAGTGGAGATTGACTGTGCAGGGAGGAGAATTTATAGCAAAAAAGGACTTAAATATTGATCTGTTTCTCACCCACACCTATCATCTCACTTTTGAAGTCATTGATTTAACCACTGGAGTCGTGTGGATTACTTTTACG
Organism: Xyrauchen texanus; assembly: GCF_025860055.1. Classification (NCBI taxonomy): domain Eukaryota; kingdom Metazoa; phylum Chordata; class Actinopteri; order Cypriniformes; family Catostomidae; genus Xyrauchen; species Xyrauchen texanus. The sequence goes on along the minus strand of NC_068306.1, from coordinate 7,213,685 downwards.
TGCATTTTGAAGATTAACATTTTTGGCACCCATTCACTTGCATTGTATGGACCAAAAGAGCAGAGAAATAATTCAATAATTCATTTGTGTTCTGCTGAAGAACATCTGGGAAGGCATGAGGGTGAGTAAATGATGAGATAATTTTCATTTTTGCGTTAAGTATTTCTTTAATTTGTTCTAACCCTCTGTCTAAGGTTAATGAATTCGGGTTAATCAAAATAAGGGCTTTCAGCACCAATACACCAGATTTTATAATATGTAACACATACTGTAGATGATGTTTGAACTGAAGGTATGCTTGTAGTGCTGCTTGTGCGGGAGCATTTATCTGTGCCTCGACATTCCTTCAGGCTGTGCGTGTCATCCCTAAAGGCGAGGTCACACGAGGTCATACAGTCACATCAGTGGGAATCAACGTGATCGTGAATTTCATGCAATGGACTTCCAGTGGCGAAGAATTTCCTCACCCTGATTTAGCCTTGAGTTCAAGTTCGGTGAACTTTGACAGACGAAATCACCGTGTTGACCAGTAGGAAGTTGCTTGGTTTGGTCGTGACCTCTGTGTGGGTGGTGCTTCGTAAACAGCTATACTGAATATTCACAATGGACAAGTATATACTGTAATTTTAGCGGTCAGTTTCTTTATAACTTTTTAAGTCTCACCGAGTATAACTTGAAGCATTAAAAAAGGCTGCTTGACACTTTGACGCTGGTTTCACACGTGCTCAACATCCACCGACGCCATCTTTGCCCAAACAATTTCGCTGTGAGAAGGTATGTGTGACCGCGCCTTAAGGCAGTGCTCAACGTGGGAAGAAATCAGTGGCAGTTCTGCCTTTTCGCCTGATAGTTTGGCAAACAGGAAAACGTATCGGACAGGGTCGTAACCACAATATGTACTGAGGGGGACAAGTCTCCTCCAAAAATCAGATATGGCCAATTGCTCTTCCCTGTTGCTCTTCTGCTGCAGTCCATTATGTACCGCTGTCTAATTGTTATTAAGTTGTTGCAGGAATGACATAATGGTTTAAAAAGTGTCATTTTTTAGTATGCTCTGTAGTCTAGCAAAGCTTGTCAATGTCATTTGAAATAGTCAATCAAATCGATGATGGCAGGACTCAAGTAAGAAGCTAAGCGGGAACCTCATGGATTATTTATATACTAGCGCCACGCATCAGCAAGCAGTTAAAGCAGTTAAGAGTGAATGTGTCATGTAGGGTGTAAGTAACTAAACATGTAATGTTTGGCCACTGTTTTATGATTGAAATGTTGTACCAACCGACAGTAATTTCCAAGGGTGCAAACTATATTCACCATTTGGCAAAATGTGCCATTTGAATTGAAAATGTCATTACTGTACGAGATTTCAATGTCATTCATAATTGTGATTGTGAAAATCGGGCTATAGCACACATATGCACATAGTTGTTACTTTAAAATAAGACTATATAATAAGACTATATTATAAAAGTGTGTGTGCATACAGTATATAATATAGCGTTTATAATTTCAATAATTTTGTGTTTATATAAATGTTTTAAAAGAGACCTGGGAGAATGTGTTATTTGCTTACCTGTGGTTTCAGATGTTCCTAGATTTTTTTGTAAACTTGGAATAAATGTTAGTGCAAACTTATTGATGAATCCGACTTCTTTGTGAAAACATTCGTATGCTGATTTCATGCACAAATAAGTGCATATGCACAGATAATGAATAAAGCCAAATGTTTCGGTCACCATTCACTTTCATTGCACCTTTTTCTATACAATAAAAGTGAATGGTGACTGAGTCAGATGTTCTGCCTAGCATCTACTTTTCTTTTGTATTTTGTGTTGTAGTGATTAAGGTATGACATACTGTAGAATGGAGGAGGGCGTGGCCGGGCTGGAACAACGCACGCCCGGCCCCCAATCAGCCTGATGGGGGTGCGCGAGGGATAAAGGCGCCCGGTGACAATGGTTCGAGAGAGAGAGAGAATTACAGGCAGCTGCTCTGTGTTTATGTTTGTGTGTTTGTTCGTTTATTTCTTCATTAAACTATTATTTATATTGTCAAGCCGGTTCTCGCCTCCTCCTTGCCCATTAACCGCTTTACATTGGTGCCGAAACCAGGGAAAGAGGAGGGATGTCTGTTGCGGAGTCCTCCACACAGCATCCACCTAGGGGAGCGCCGCTGCCATCCGCTGGGGGACGGAGTAGCCATCCTCAAGGCGAGTGGGGACTGGACTCCCCGACCGCCTTGAGTGATGGAGCCGCTGTCATGGGCGGAGGAGTGTCCTGCTGTCCCCCTGAAATGTGGAGGGTTCGAAAGGAGACCACCGTCCGTGAGGGGAGGAGAGAAGTGACTCCCCGACCGCCTGGAGCGGTAGGACAGCTGCCAGGGGCGGAAAAGTGTCCCCATGAGTCGCCGGGAATGTGGAGGGGCTTTCTGTCCACCGGGGGTCATAGGTTTGACTCCGGTTCGCCCTGGGAGGAGCGGCTGCCGTCCGCCTGAGAGGGTGGAGGAGTGATCGAGGACCATGCGCCAGTGCATCAGAGAACCGGTGAGTGAGGTTTTTTTTCGTCCTCTCTCTCTCTGTCGCTCCATGTTGAACTTGGTTCCTCGCCTATTTTGTTTGTTGTTGTTTTTAACCTCCTGCCTCCTCCCAGGTCAAGCAAGGCGGGGATTACCCGCCGGCAGACGGGGCGCAAAGCACTGAGGCAACGCCGGAAGGAGTGTAGAGTGGAGGAGGGTGGGGCCATGCTGGAACAATGCACGCCTGGTCCCCAATCAGCCTGAAGGGGGGCGCGTGGGGGATAAAGGTAGCCGGTAACGACGGTTCGATAGAGAAAGAGCAGGTGTTTATGCTTGTGTGTTTTTCATTATTTCTTCATTAAACTATTATTTATAATGTCAAGCCGGTTCTCGCCTCCTCCTTGCCCATTAACCGCTTAACACACACCGATTCACATACAAATCAATTATCCAAACTCCCACTCTCACAACAGGGACAATTACATTCATGACTACACAACAGAACCAATGAGATATAATAGCCACAATTAATTTACAGAACTGATTAATTCAGCACAATCACGCTTAAGGCTAATTTATACTGCCTTGTTCTGCTAAGGTTTTAGTTTTGGTGATATTTCTTCTGTTCATGCACATTGCTGAGCCTAGGATAACTCGGCTATTCGAAGAGCAACGATGACAGGTTAAAACGAATCATGTGTGTGGTTTGGATGTGACACTCTTTATTCATTTTCCTCAACAAACTAATTTTAAGATGCGTAGAATAAACACAGGCTTGGAGAAGAAAAAAGTTTGGCTTCTTTTATTGTATAAATTAGGCTTTACACAACATAACCAATCAGATTCATTTACCACAATAACTTACCCAACAGAACCAATCAGATTCATTAGCAACATTCAAGCATACACAACAGAACCAATCAGATTCATTAGCAACAATCAGACATACACAACAGAACCAATCAGATCAATTAGCCTCATTCAAGCATACACAAGATAACCAATCAGATTCATTCACCACAAGCTGGTCTTCATAAACAGAATCGGATGTCGGATTTATTAGCCACAATCACACGTGTACACCACAACCAAGAGATTTTTCGCTATGATCACACCTACACAACATTTACATTTAATCATTTAGCAGAAGCATCTCCAACTAATGACTTAGCAGTGATGACAAATGACCAATTTCTCATACAGGAGCCAACGATTTTAGTAGTGCCACAATACAGAATTTGAAAATGATTTAAGAATGATTGGCTGATGGCACCACAAAAAACACAAAGACACACAGTCCCAAGCTCTTCACGATTGACAGTCCTGAGCTGTGATGTTAAATGCACATGGAAAAATAATAGGTTAATTTCATGCCCTTAAAAGGGTAGTTTACCCAAAAATTAAAACTTCATCAACTATCATCACTGTCCTATCCCTATAAGAGACCTCCAAAAATTGGACACTGGTTAAACATCTACTGTAATAGAATGAAATATAAGCTATTTGTGTGTTGCTTGCGAAACCATCAGATGCAAAATTAGAATCAATGGGCACAATAACGCTTATACAACAGAGCCAAACAGACCTGTTACCCACAATCACAGTCACAAAGCAGAACCAACGAGAGCAATTAGATGCAATCAAGCTCACATGGCAAAATCAATCAGCTTCTGCCTCCGTTCTAATATATATATATATATATATATATATATATAGTGGTTGACCGATATATCTCAGAGGCTGATAAATCGGCCGATATTCCGACTTTTAATGATCACATCGGCTGATACATTTTCCCGTTTGGACGATTTTGTTATTTTTTCTGTTTGCATGTGAAGCGACTGAGACATGTAAATGAACAGTCACGGTTCTTTTTGTTGTTACAAGCCATCATGTTACTACAATAATAAACCAGTGTGCAACACAGTGTCATTTAAACGCTCCATACATCAGAGCCGCGGCAGATGCGTTTGAGCTCATAATGTTAAAGTGCTCGCCTGTTTTATTCTCCCTCTCTCCTCAACAGTTCCCTGTAAGATTTAACTGTCTTGTCTAATGGGAAAAAGGCAAATATCAATAAAACTAATATCATATACCATCTGCAAATATGCGCCTATCTCGTTTAAACAGATGTAATAAACAAACCTCACAAAACTTCAGCAGATCCAGCATCCGGTGGAGCACTCATAAATCTTCCTCTGAAGCACGTATTCTAACAGTCGATCCTCAACAGTTCACTGTAACTTTTCTAATGATAAAAGGGAAATATCAATAAAACAATATATATACAGTTTGCAAATATGTAGATACCTTGTTTAAACAGATGTCATTCACGAACCTCCCATCGAGCGTTCATCTAATATCTTCCTCTGAAGCACGTATTCTATCAGCAATAATAAAAAAACTTCAGGATCAGGATCAAAAGTTCCTCTGATTCACAAATCATGATGACAATCCAAGCAGGCATTTCCAAGCTGTTTAAACTGTCAATAGATCGGTGGATCCACACGAGTGCATGAGTGCAACTTCAAGGATGCATGCGAAACCAGAAAAACGCTGCCTCCGGAGGCTGTATAAGGAGGTACGATGAAAATAAGGTGCTTTTTAAACTGTTCAGAGACACGTGAAATTTCCTTAAGAGATCTGTTCATTCAAAACAGATGGCAGCAAGGTAGTAAGTCAGCTGCCAACCTTTCAGATGCAGCCCAAGGTAAAAGCTCTTCACATGTACTATAAGTAAATGTCTTATTCACTATGCACTGTATGTACAATTGGTTTCATTCTGTATTTTTTTAGTAAATGCGATTGGCCATGTGGACATGCCATCCATGGTTGCTGGACTACTGTGTGTACTGTTATTTCCTTCTTTCTAATATATTAACAATTTCTTTATCTGCAATGTAAGCGCAGCGTAGTTCTAGCGGGAAGATAGCAGCTGTACATCATCGCACCATTAGCTGGGTAATTCACAGCCAATCACATGTAAGCCATTGCTTTATAAGTCTGCTCACAATCAATTACATTGCTGTTTCATTGTGCTAACACGGCAACCTCCACCACACCACCACCACCAGTCGAGTCCCGTCCAGCATGGGAGTAGGCTCCTCGCCCCTGCCTCCTATCTCCGGCAGGATATGACGGTTCCGAGTACTACAACTTCGGACCGTCAGACGGGGCTTACGCCAAAGAGAGACATTACATTTCTGTTTTACATTCATCAAATACATGTCATCTTAAATTTCAACCTCAAGTCTGCGAGTCTTCCTGATAGAAAATAAATGACTAAAATTTGATGACTAAACAGAACTCTGAAGAAACTGCTTTCTACGATTTAAAATACAATATAATGTTTTTAAAGTAAATATAGTGCTAAATAAGAGTTTATTATTTATTTTAGCAATTTTATGTTTGTTATTTACTATATTAAATTGTGTGATATATCAGCATTGTATTGGCCCCATTTCGGTCAACCACTAATATATATATATTTCTTGTGTATGAAAATAGATGAAACAGACCCCTTCTTACTGCTACATCCACCACAAAGAGCCAAGAAAATTCTCGGGTGGTTGTTACACAAATGCTGTTTTACAGAAAAAATAAACATGTCACTATTAATCCGTCTATGTGGAGAACTTAGAGAGAACTTTCCACAGCGCTCTCTTGAAGAGTAGAGAGGCCTATTTTAAAAGATACATGGTGCCAAACTATTTTTCTGCGTGCTTTGTTAGCTTCGAATTTGAACTAAAAAAGAGAGATGCATATTACAAGATTAAAGATGGCTATACAAATCATATGTATTGAGAAGACTTCTCTTGTGAAGTGAGATCTCTTTAAATTCTCAATTGTTTCTCCTCATCAGCAATGAGATTAAACTGAGAGCAAATTGAGATTTTTGCACATGTGTCTCCTCTAGAATTAGAAGAGATCTCAACAATGTCTTAAACTGTGCTCAGATTTGCCAAGATACCACTGAAAGTAGTCAGCGATCAAAAGTCAGAGATCTCAATGTTAACTCAAATACTTATCATCAAATTCTTACAAGATTACATTTCCTGAGGTATACAATCCACATTAGTTTTCTCTATTCTCTTACTGTATTAACAATTGGTTTCTCATAAAGCATTGAAGGAGAAACATCTGAGACAGTGTTCATAATTTGATGAAATCAAAGTCTTTATAGCAAGTTAGTACACTGTCGGCCATCACTGGAATGCTATCGGGAGGCTATTTCCAGTCATGCCAATGCAGTTCCTTTGAATGGGGAACGACTGAAATCTCAAAAACGATTGGTCAAGATTACGATCAAAGAACAATTAGCAATAATACGATTCAAATCAGCAATAAAATGTGATAAAATCGGATTGATAAAATGTGCTTCTTTACCTAATATTACGCTAAAACATGCAATTTTCCTGGCTTGTATAGCTAATGCACATCACTGATATTCTGTATATATAGAACTGGATCGCTGACAAAATGTTAAACTGCCTGCAGGAGGTGAAGCCACTGGAAGTGTTTGAGCGGCCATCTTGGTATGCCCAAACTGCCATAGAGCATCAATGACTGACAGGCGAAAACACCTCTGTTTCACCGTCTCAGACCTGCGGATACAACAGTCGCATTTCACCCTCTAGTGATCATGTTTAATGTTTAATTAGCTTGTTATGGATAATATTCGTTACGAGGGAGAAGATATACGCTGATCGCGATGTCAGAGCATCCACCTGCCGCCGTGTTCAGTCTATCAGTGCAGCACGACGATCACCAAAGGAAGTGGCAAAACAAGGATTTCTAAATCGCCTTAAATGCCCAGGATTTGCTTGTTTTCCTATAGACATGCTCTCTGTAGTTATACATGGATGCAAGTCATAAATACGTGTTCATTTGCCATCAAAACCTAGCGTATCCATTTTAGTTGAACCACCTTTGCTTTGCGTGTCTCCCTCAATCTCAGCGCCTCTAGTGACCTCGAGAACTTGGCACTTTTTGATAAAAACATAAAACAAGTAGCTCTGAACAAACACTTTGATGATTTCCTATTAAGTCAATAGGGATATTGGAATGTTTGGGCATAGCAAAATGGCGGTGCATTGGCTTCCATAATATGACGTCATGAGTAGTCCAGTGCTATATCAGTGATGCGCATGCACGTTAGCTTGTTGTTTGAAAGGCGATGTCTGTGTCTAAAAGGTGACTGGCTCTTTTAACTGTAAAGAGGGACTTCCTTTCTACATCCGAAGACCGTCGGGTGCTAGAGCTTCTTGGTTGGGCGTTCCAATTTCTCCCATTCATTTAAATAGAAGTGGACCGTCTCTTCTAAATAGTCTCTGATGAAACATAACTAAATACTCCAGTAAGTCTCCTGAGATAATAAAGAGAATCCTCTAAGCACTAAATTTCCCCTCGGAGTGACAGTTTAAATATTTAATTTTATTTTACAAATTTAGCTTCTCCATCAGATGCAAACAAAGTCAAAGCTTTATCCAAATGTGCGAAATGTTGTGAATCGCCACATTATATCTGTATGCTTCAGAGAGATATTTTCACTCCACTAGAACATAAAATGCCTTTATTACTCTGGCTAGCACTTAAGTTACTTCATGAATACTTGTCTCACTGCTGACCTAGAAACATTAACCTGTAAGAATTCTCAATAAAGTATTTACGGTCCCTGAAAACTTTCTATGTAACTGAATTCCCTGTTTATGAAGTTCTGTCTCCTCTAGCAGCACATCAGAAGATTCGGTTCAGGAGGTCGTGTATTTCTTTCCTTTCAGACGGCGGAACGTTCTATTTATGGAATCAAAGTGTTCCATTCTCACCTAGCAACAGAGCACAACAGTCGTTATCCAAAAGTTTAAAATCCCATTCATTTTCTGCATACAAATCGGTTTTAAACGATAATGTGTAGACTGTTCAAGACAGACCTACCCTGAGCTCTGAAGCTGTTAAGAAATATTAAAGGTATTTAAATTTGGAGTGGTGGTGGCGTAGTGGCTAAAGCACAGGGCTGTTAATCAGAAGGTCGCTGGTTCGAACCCCACAGCCACCATCATTGTGTCCTTGAGCAAGGCACTTAACTCCAGGTTGTTCCGGGGGGATTGTCCCTGTAATAAGTGCACTGTAAGTCGCTTTGGATAAAAGCGTCTGCCAAATGTGTAAATACAAATAAAATACAAATCTTCATGATAATTATCTTGGTGATTTCAGTTTTGAAGCATTTCAGCCATATTGAATATGGAGTAAGTGTAAAATATGTTGAAGATTCCATCACTGATTAATGATCGGGTCAAAAACTGGTCGATATATTCAGTCAAGGGGAACGGACAGTCGGTCAGACCGAGAGGACTGCACTAAAGGTGTGTGGTTCAAACACGGGGTGATGTTTACGAGACCCTCACTGTTTGCCCAGGCCCCCCTTGACAAACTTCTTAAAAAAAAACTCTACCTAACCCCAACAGAAATAGATCCTAAGAAGTGATACTACAGCATACTGAATCCTACACAGGATGACAACCGCTTGACTGTCTAGCTCTCTGTGACAGGATGGGGGGCGGGGCTGGGTCGTGATTATACACACCCGGTCCCTTATCAGGATAATTAAGCCTCCGAGAGGGATAAAGGCTGACTGTGGATGGTGGTGCGAGAGAGAGATCGTTTAAAGATTTTTTTCAGCACAGAAGTGGATTCAATTTGAGCGGTGCTTGTCCGTGTGAACCTCAATGGCACGATGCTGGCCTAGGGTGGTGTGGGCAGTTGCTAGTTTCATTAATAATTAATGGTCTCCGAAGAGTCCACATTTCAAATAGTGTTCGAAAAACACAGCTGTCGAGTTATCCGGGCCAAAGAGGAAAAGGACCATCCAAACTGTTTTGGCCAGGGGTGCGTTAGTGCCCATGGCATGGGTAACTCGCACATCTGTGAGAACACCATGAATTCAGACATGTACACTGCCATCCAGCACTGTCTTTTCCAGGGACGTCCCTGCATTTTCCAGCAGGACAACTTCAAATCACATACTTTACGAGTATTAAAAGCAGAGCGTGTGGGTCCTAGATTGGCCGGCCCACAGTCCTGACCTGTCTCCAACACCTTACGGCAACAAAGACCCTGTGCAATTGTGCTGCTAAAGACCTGTATAAAGGATGATTGAGGGAAAATTCCACTTTCTAAACTTAACAGACTAGTGTCTACAGTGCCCAAATGCTTAATAAGTGTTATTAGAATAAATGGTGATGTTTCACAGTGGTAAATACTCGACTGTCCCAACTTTTATGGAGCGTGTTGCAACCATCTGATTTGAAATGACTGTACTTTTCAAGAAAACTATGAAATTTACAAGGTAAAACATCATATAATGTGTAGTTTTAGAGCTTTCGATGTAGCAAAGGGTGATTCTAATTTACAAATCAATAATAGTTTTAATTTTTCATACTGTCCCAACTTTTTCGGAATTGGGGTTTTAAGGTTTTGTTGCTGAAACACTGGGTAAAAATGTAAATGTTTGATTTGTTTTTCCACAGAAGCTGAAATGGCTCAGAGATGAGCAGTAAAACAATGGACCTGATGAAGCATCGGTCATACTGTACTAATGTATACACAGCAAAATGGTTTGAAGAGATACAAATCCAAAATCCAAATGTAGCCTACTTTGCACTCACTTTTAGGAAGTGCCACCAATGACATAATTATTATGCAAGTGGATCTAACTTTGCCATAGCAAGTTTGGAAGCCAATCAGATGAGCTGGTGGAATGCCAGATACAGTAGCGCTGACACTGTGGGACCAAAAACCTCTTATTTTTGGCCAAACATCCGTTAACATGTGACAGGGTGATGTTTAATGTGTGTGTGTGTGTGTGTGTGTGTGTGTGTGAGAGAGAGAGAGAGAGAGAGAGAGAGAGGTGTTGGTTTGTGCGAGCTGGCAGGTCGTCACAGGAAAAGCCAGCACAAACTCTTCATCTCATGGGTTATTAGGCGACACAGAGACGGGGCGAAAGAAAAAGGGTGTTGAAGAAATGCAGACGTCAACGCGAGAGGAGAATTTAGCATCCTCCCCCTGCCATCTCTTCCCATCTAATGAAGGAACCCACTGTTTGTCGACCGAACAGCTCATAAAAGAAATTTCGCCTACTTCTATTTGTGGCATGTCCAGGTGTCTTTAACATGCTGCAAAAGCCGTGCTACACTACAAAAAAAATCATTTTCATGCAGACTATTTTTATCTTGTTTTCTTTTTAAAAAGTATTTACTTGAGGCACAAAATGAAGTAAGATATGTATCTTGTTTTCAGAGAAATCGAACAATATTTAGTCATATTGACGCCAAGAAATACATGCATCTGAATACATATACACTTTCCTATTATGTAGAATGGCACATACAGCATGCCAATGAAGTATAATGTCTGAATCCTCAGTATTAATAAAAGTTTAGGCGAGAAATACCCAGATGACCTGCTACATTCTGAGATTCTGAAGTGCTCATTATCTGGACACTTTACTATCCCATTATGCAACAGGAGTTGAGAAAATGTCAAGTTCAATATTTTAAACAAAAGTTGTTTCATGTGGTTAAATTGTGCTTGTTTAAAGGGACAGTTCACCCAAAAATTAAAATGATCTCATCATTTACTCACCGTCATGCCATCCCAGATGTGTATGACTTTCTTCCTTCTGCAGAACACAAACAATGATTTTAGAAGAATATTTCAGCTCTGTAGGTCTTTACAATGTAAGTGAATGGGAGCCAAAATGTTAATGCTCCACAAAGCTCATAAAAGTATCATAAAAGTAATCCATATGACTCCAGTGTTTTATTCCATATTTTTAGAAGTGATATGATAAGTATGGGTAAGAAACAAATCCTTTTTTGCTAGAAATTCTTCTCCCTGCCCAGTAGGGGGCGATATGCATGAAGAATGTGAAAGTGATCTGTTTCTCACCCACAACTATCAAATCACTTCTGAAGATATATATTTCACCACTGGAGTCGTATGGATTACTTTTATGCTGACTTATGTGATTTTTGGAGCTGCCAAGTTTTGGCACCCATTCATTTGCATTGTATGGACCAAAAGAGCTGAAAGATTCTTCTAAAAATCGTTGTTGGTGTTCAGCATATGAAAGAAAGTCATTAACATCTGGGATGGCATGAGGGTGAGTAAATGATGAGTAACTATTCATTTAACAAAACCAGAGAAGATTATTTCACAATGGTTGTTACTATGTCATATATTTGAGTCACAGAACAATGCCCACGTTCCCTGATGAAGTATGTCCGAGGACGTAATCATACTACACACATGAATAACTAAAGAACGTGCAGTACCTTTTAACCAGCCAAAAAGTGTTCTTTTATCAAATGCAGTGCATGGTATACTCTGTCAGTATAAAAGCAAATAATGTGTTGCTGCTATAAACTGTTTATAACCTTTAATGACAAAGAGGGAAAGCCTCAGTTAATCTGAATATCTGTTGTGCTAAAGGTTTTCTCACTATCAGAATGAAAGCAGTCTGCTAACAGATGAATTGCCAGACCAATCAGTGGGGGTGGAGGACCGGGGTTTTCAGCGAACCTGCTAAAGGTTGTCTTCTTTTCACCACCTCGTAAAATTGCACACAGTGCCATTGGCAACATGGAATTTCTCTGCCTCTGAGAATTCAGAGCTGCAGACTGTTCTAAACTTAGCTCGACTCATAAGTGATGTCCACTCTACATTTCTGCATTTGGCAGAAATGCCAAAATAACTTACAGTGCATTCAAGCTATACAGTTTAATAGTGTGTGTGTTCCCTGGGAATCAACCCCTTTAGGTTTGCTAGTATTACTCTATATAGCAACAGGAGCACTACAATGAAACACGTAAAATTATTACGTGGGCGGCTGTGGCTCAGGTGGTAGAGCGGGTTGTCCACTAATCACAGGGTTGGTTGTTAAACTCCCGGCACACACAATTCCACATGCCGAAGTGTCCTTGGGAAGACACTGGACCCCAAGTTGCTCCCAATGGCAGGCTAGCGCCTTGCATGGTGGATATGCAGTCATAGGTGGGTGAATGAGATGCAGTGTAATGCACTTTGAATACTGCTAATGTTAAAAAGGTGCTATATAAGATATAAGCAGACCATGTATTGAAACTATTTCCTATTGAAACAGGAAGTTGGGGAATATCAAAGAGCATATACTTGCTTTAATAGCCAATAGCCTTCAGTTTAGGTCACATCTCTGCAAAAGCATGATTTGCTACTTGCTATTGCTAGTCAGAGGCAGGTGGTTTGAGGGGGAGGGACACTCTATTTAATCAGGCAAAAATGGTGCAAACAAGATGAGTCATCAATATTTTTGGTCCGTTTTCCTGGAGGATAGTATACTTGTCTACTGCAGTACAATATATTGTATATACAGTACTGTATGCTCCTTACAATGAAACAGATTGCATTGTGCAATTATAAGTGATTCAAACAGACGAATGCTACATTGTTGTCATATAACCTCATCATGTTGTATGTTTAATTCAGAAAGCGCTGTTACTTCTGCAATAAAGCGCAATAGTGCCCGCCCACTTTTCAACCATCTTGGTTCTGGAAGTATTTTTCCCATTCATTTCTTCCATAGACATTTAATAAATCCTTCATACAAGAGTTCTAAGCCATGAACCAAACCAACCAGCTCCGAGGTGAATCACAACATTACAAGATTAGATTTGAAGCGGAAAAGTGTTTGAATATCGGACAAAAAGGCTCAATCTTTAATTAGGGAATGAACTACAATCCCATGAAACATTGCAAATGAAATAATTTAATTAAAAACTACAGGAAAATATAAAACTATTGATTTTAAGTTGTCGGACTTGATTGCGTCATTCACAGTGCATCATGGGAGTGGGCAGTCGCTGCAGAGCTCTTTTGGTGCACTTTGTTGGCTGTGATTCTCTGATTGGTGGAACGTTCTCTTTAGGATCATGGGTAGTGTAGTTCTTTAAAATTAGCAGACTGATGGCTTCAGCAGAGGAATATACCATCGATTAACAACCATCAGAGCTTACCTGTGATATTCTCAGTTGACTTTAGTTTGTGTACTTTTATTTTGAAATTTCCTGTTAAGTTCCTATTTCCTAGTCTTTTCATATCCTGTTTTCCCTTCTTGTTCATGAGTCTGGTTTTCATTGGTTCATTGTTTTATTACTTTGATTCAGTTCTAGTTTGTCATTGGTCTTAGTTAATTGTCTTGTTATCTTGATTTAGAGTTCTGTTTGTTCATTGGCCTTTGTTATCCATGTCTTGTGTATTTAAACCCTCATGTTTGCCTTTGTCAGGTGTCAGGTATTGTACGTGTAACCTTATTGTTCAGCCATAGTTTAGTCTAACCTGTGTTTGTGTAACCTGTTGTTCTGCCTAAGTTTAGTCTAGCCCGTGTTCATGTAACCTTGTTGGTTTTGCCAAAGTTCGGTCTAGCCAGCGTGCTTGTAACCTTGTTGTTTTTTTTTTGTTCCAGTCCAGTCTAGCCTTAGCCTTAGTCATAGTTATTTCATGTCGTGTCAAGTCTAGTTTTGTCATTATTAGTTAGGTCCTTGGTTTCTTGTTTCATTCACTTTTATAGTTAGGGATACTGGTTTCACGTTTTAAGAATAAACTGCACTTGGGTTCATCTTAACTTTATCATCATCGTCTCTGCCTGTTTTGTCAACAACGTTATATTACCGTAGGTCTGTCTTTGATGGGGTTTTTAATTTTAGAACCCAACAGTTGCGCACTATAATCTTGGAAATATGGTTGTTTAGCATTTTTATTCAAACTTGTGTAAAAACATACTTCTGGTAGTCCAATCAAACAAGGAGTCAAGAAAAAGATTTTGAAAATAATTGTTGATTATTACTTCAGATTCATTCACACTGGAAATGGAAGGTCAGGTCATGCACATTATATTGTTGAATGCAATACATACTACAGACTGCAGAAATAGTAAGGGTAGTATGCTACCTAAACATACTAAAAGTACATTTGCTTTATTTTGTCAACTTTTTTATCCAAAGCGACTTACAGAGCACTTATTACAGGTACAATCCCCCCGGAACAACCTGGAGTTAAGTGCCTTGCTCAAGGACACAATGGTGGTGGCTGTGGGGATCGAACCAGCAACCTTCTGATTACCAGTTATGTGCTTTAGTCCACTACGCCACCACCACTCCACAAGCCGATAAATGGCCTCAAAGCTAACAGACATGAACTAAAAGCCTCAAAACTCCAATTTTAAGTTGATGATATCTTAAATACTCAGGGATTAATTTTGACCAAAACTTTCATTCTAAATAGACTGTCAGTTCTGATCTCAAAATGAAATGATAGCTCATTCCAAAGTCCCCATCTTCTTTAGGTGGCCACCATCGAAACGCTTCATTGGATCCTAACCGCTCAAGAATAGCTGCTGACATCCCTGCAGCAAAGACCAGTTTAGACTAGTATGAATTTCCAGGTAAGTGCTGGTTTGGTGCAGGTGTCCAGCATCCAGAACACAACTAATGCTGGTCTTTCCATCCGGGATTCAAGCTCTTGCTGATATCTGGAGCTAATTGAGGAGACTAGAACAAATACACCCTTCCCGTAATCTCTTCGTTTGATTCTTAAGCCATGGCTTCATGCTACTATGATTAAATGGCAGCCTTTATCGCTTCATCATACCTTTGATGTTCAATGCATGCTCAGGCAACAAAATGAGCCTTATAAAGAGTCAGATTTTCTTTTGACAACCTTCTAGTGTATGAAGAGTGATATCTCTGACACAATCACTCATCAATATCTCATTCACCTCGAGGCACATCCGACAGACAGCAATGAGTGATGGCAAAATCCAGACATGAAAAGACAGAAAGAGCCAGAGGATGTTTCTGTCAAATATAGACCAAAAATAAAGTGACATCTTAAGTACTGCATCCAGGCAAACGGGTCTGATCCCAGGGCAGCTTGTGTGTTATGGGGGGGGGCACAGTTCCCCTGTACATTTGCCTCAAAAATGGTCAAGGGGCACTCAACCACATACTGATGCCCCAGTGAAGATCGCATCCTTGTACCGGCCCTGATTTTCAGATAATTTGGGTAATTTGGGTATGTAATTTTTCCAAGGATACTTTTAACTCTATTGGTGAGTTTCCCGGGGACACCTCCTATGGAGTCGATAACATTGTGCCATCTTGGTGCAAGCTGGCAAACGGCAGCTTTATGGCACTAAACGCAACCTTTAATTTTAACCGCAGCTAAACCCATGGAGTGTTTTTCCATTACGGAGCAGAATAAAGCATTTCCTTTCATTCATTTACTGCAGACTCTGACGCTTGGACCGACTCCCCGGAATGTAAACACAAGCAGTCTGTAAACAGACTCGCACAAACACACACACATCCATCCATCTTACTGTCCTATAACAACATTGTCATGGACAGATCAGTATTTTGCTGCTTTGTGTTCTCTGGTCTGTATTACTTGAACGAGCAAAGAACCTTGAGACAGAGTTAATTGTACCAAACGATGAATTAATAAGACTCCAGCAAGTCTTCAATCAAGACAGTTTATGAATTTGGTTGATAAATGGTCAGTTGGGTCATTCCTGATATGCACTAACTTACATTAAAAAAATGAATATGCATGTTGTAATTTAATGAAGTATTAAAGGGTGTACCAGTTTATATATTGCATACTATGTATTTATGTTATTTGTGAGTTTTCACTGCAAAATAAAAGAAAAAAAAGCAAATGTCTTCGCATTTTTGGAGCCACAGCAAATGAAGTCACTTTGGGATGCAAAGTTTAGGGTTCTCACGCATGCATATTGGAAAACATGTAATTTTGCAATGCAGTTTTCTAGTCGTGGAAAAGTCATGGAAAGTGGGAAAAACACCTAAATGTTCTGAAAAATATCTATTTGTCTATTTTTCCAGGAAAATATTGAGATGACTAAGAGCAGAGCACTCTGGAGTAGTGATGTACACGAGTAGTCGAATATTCGAATATTCGTTCTGCAATAATTATTTGAATAGTAAAAATACTATTCGAATTTCGCAAAGTTGTTCTTTGCTGGCCATATATATATATATATATAAATATATATATATATATATATACAGTGTTAAATCCTGAACACACAATCTAAATCTATGTGCAGCTCGTCAGAAAGCAGCGTCCCAGTGATGCTTCTGTAAACAACAAACATGGCATCCGAGAAAGACTTTGCTAGCTGAGGTAAGGGACATTCCATCAATTAAACTGGTGTGTATAAATGAGTATAGTTTACTGAGCTTGTTTTTCTCAACAAAAACATGACATGAGATACAATATTAAAATGGTAACTATTATATGCAGAGTGTTTCTACACGTCCTGTACGTTAACTGCGTCAGTATACTTTATTAGCGGTTTCTTTTTCATTGCTTTGCGTGAGCATTTTATTTTATTTTTTTATAATCCGGAAAAAGTGCCGTGAGATCCTGGTGGGATTGATTGCATGGTGAGGGATTGACATTTATCTTACAACATAACCTGAAACCATTCAATTAGAGAGAGGGAAAAAAAATTTAAGGAATATTCCGGGTTCAATACAAGCTTAAGCTCATTTATTTTTACTTGTTCGTCCTTTTCTTTAAACAAAAGCTGGGTTACAGTGATGCACTTACAATGGAAATATGAACCTTTCCCGTGTAAAGTTATATCCAATTTTACAACATGGTTGCCATGACGATGTAACACTGTTAACCCGGTAATCCCAGTAAATGTTGATATAAACAACTTTACAGCTCAAATAATACGCACGATTTAACAAAGGAATTATTGTAGGGTTTTTATAAAATGATATGCTTCAGGTTTCTGTCTTTAGTGAGATTTCTCACTCTAAATCAGTGGTTCTCAATTTTTCCAGGTCAGGAAAAATGAGAGGTGAGAAACAGCACGCGCTGCGATGCCACGCGGAAGTTTAAACAAGGTAGGAGAAAAGGCACAAATTGCACAAATCGGTAGGCGTGCCCTACACTTTGAGAACCACTGCTCTAAATATTCACCCCATTGATTTCCATTGTAAGTGTCTCACTATAGCTTCAACTTTTAAAGAAAAGGAGGGACGAGTCGAAATAAGTTTTTGTGGTTTTCAACATTATGCCACAAATGCTGTCGATTGACCCCCCCCCCCCCATTACCCATCCCCACCCCACCCCTCTTCCCAGTCCAGCCCTGCCCTCAAGTGATATTCTGTACCTTATCCCCAACAAGCTGTGCTAGCTCTGAGCTGTTATCAAGAGTTTTGAACACATTGCTCATCATCTGAGCATCAATGTACCACCCTGTGCCCTCAAATAATGCTTCGCACCCATGTCTCAGTGTAACACCATATGAAGTTCTTTCCTAAGATCTGATACTCCTGGCGCCTGCTCGGTCTGGCCTAAAAAGGGGAAGAAACTCCAAAAGACTTCTCGATCCCAGAAGAGCAACGTTGTAGACGTAATCAGAGGCATGTTGTTTATATAACGAGTCAATAAATAAATGGGCTCTTGGAGAGGTCGGGGTCACAGAGGGTGTGCAGGAAGAATCCAGAGTCGATGCTTTGTGCATTCAGTGTTGCTTACGGTATGAATGAAAGAAGAAAAAGAGTGGAAACGACACAAGAACAGCTTTTTGACACATTAGATACTGTATGTCACAATCACAAAAGCTTCATTACAGTTCATGGAACACTTGAATTAAAGCGACGGTTCACCCAAAAATGAACATTTCAGTCATTGTTTACTTCAGACTTTCTGGAACATGAAAAAAAGGTCATTTTTTCCAGGAACATCCAGGCCACTCTTGTCCATATAATGAAAATAATTTGGGAACAGGGGCTGTCAAGCTTCAAAAGGACAATAAAATACCATAAAAAGTCCAAAGTATTTATTCACTGATCATCTTCCCCTCCACCGAAGCTCTGAGATGGACTTCAAAAGCCGTATGGGCAACAAAAACAGCACATTTACACTCCTGCAAGCGGCACTGGTTCTTGTGAGTCACCTGACCCAACATCATTGATTTCAAACCTGAAGTTGCATGTCTATTGGTGCCATATTTAATGTCAGATTTGGGTAAACTTTGGAATTAACGGATTCATTGAAAATGTTTGTGAAATTGAAATATGACCACTATTTCTCTCATGAACTTTCATGAATTCACCAAGGAGAGCTAAAGCAGATGTCAAGATTTTCAGTAAATAACGAGTATCGTGTAGTTTAAAGGGACAGTTCACCCAAAAATGAAAATTCTCTCATCATTTACTCAATCTCATGCCATCCTGGATGTGTACGACTTTCTTTCTTCAGCAAAACACAAAGATTTTTAGAAGAATATTTCAGCTCTGTAGGTCCATACAATGCAAGTGAATGGTGACCAGAACTTTGTAGCTCTAAAAAGCTCATAAAGGCATCATAGAAGTTATCCATAAGACTTCAGTGGTTACATCCATGTCTTAAGAAGTGATATGATAGATGTGGGTGAGAAACTGATCAATATGTAAGTCCTTTTTATTCTAAATCTCCACTTTCACTTTTACATCTGAAAGTCACATGTGGTGCTTGTTAGTTTCACTTTCGCATCTGAAAGTGAAAGTTAAAGTGGAGATTTAGAGTAAAAAGGACTTGAATGTTTTTCTGTTTCTCACCCACACCTATCATATCACTTCTGAAGACATGGATTAAACCACTGAAGTCTTATGGATTACGTCTATGATGCCTTTATAGTGATTATCATTCACTTGCATTGTGAGGACCTACAGAGCTGAGATATTTTTCTAAAAATCATTGTTTGTGCTCTGCTTAAGAAAAAGTCATACACATCTGGAATGGCATGAGGGTGAGTAAATAATGAGAACATTTTCATTTGTGGGTGAACTGTACCTTTAAGAAGTCATATGGACCACATTTATGGTGCTTTTTTTAAGTTATATAGGAATGAGTGACCAGGATATTAAATTATTCCACAGAAGAAAGTCATACACACTTTAAATGACATGAGGGCGAGTAAATAATGACAGTATTTTCATTTTTGAACAATCCCTTTAATAAAGGATTTGAGTACACTTGTGTGTGTGTGTGTGTGTGTGTGTGTGTGTGTGTGTGTGTGTGTGTGTGTGTGTGTGTGTGCACGAGCTTGGTTTGCATGTTCTTGGGAATTGAGAGGGTATTAATTTGATCGTGATGGAAAATGTGACTCATTGGGTTTTTTACTGACATTGCGGCTGTGGAGCCCCGAGCGTCTGAGCTCTGATATCGATAAAGGCGCCACAACAAATGGAAGGAAGTCTCATGAAAAGAATTAATTCCCTTGAGCGATAAGCTGCAGACCTAGAAACCCATTATATGAACACAACAGCCCATTGTACATCGAGTTTTAGAGATGTTGAAGTTTAAGGCATATGGGAATATGCCTCCATTATGCAAAACGATGATATGGGGGAGACCGGGGCTAGTTGTCACAAGGGCAATATCTCAGTAATGATAAGATTTAGGATGAAAAAGTATACAATAGGCTATTAAGTAATGAACTATATATTTTCTCCTGGGCAATAACGGTGGAAATGTTCAATGGCTTTTTTGTAGCCAAGACTTTAAGCTATGTGGCTGTACAGAAACGGACTTTCAGAAACAATCCTACCCCGTGAAATACAGTATTCACAGCAGTACATATAGTTCTTGTTTAAAAATAGATTCTTCCTCGTGTCTGAAACTCCTGCCGTATAATCCCACTTGCTGTCTGACATCACCGTGAATAAGCCGACGTTTTCTCCAGCGATCCTGTATGTGGTTTCTTAACAGGTGTCGGATTATCCCAAACACTTCTGTGCAAACCCAGCGCTGTGTTTGTCTTAAACTGACAGCGTCAGGCGTTACCTGCAGGGCCACTGACGGATGATTGCACACCCATACAAATTCCAACAAAACTCTGACAGCTCATTTGAAAAAACAACCATCCGTGGAAGACAAGAAATGACTAATTAAAGAGCACATGGCTGAGCCTGGAGTTTTTATACATACATTAACTAAAATCCATTCAGGGTTTGATTGGTTCCAGCTGAGAGGATAAAACTGACTGGAGCTTGCGAAATTAAACCAATCAGATCTTGATGTTCAGACGAGTTGAGCGAGGATTGGCTGATTCCTTCTTCGTTCCGTGAGTTTAGCTTGATTGACAAGATGCAGCTTGTCATGACTTAAAGACCATTTACATTTATGCATTTGGCAGACACTTTTATCCAAAGTGACTTACAGTGCACTTATTACAGGGACAATCCCCCCGGAGCAACCTGGAGTTATGTGCCTTGCTCAAGGACACAATGGTGGTAGCTGTGGGGCTCGAACCAGCAACCTTCTGATTACCAGTTATGTGCTTTAGTCCACTACACCACCACCACTCCACAAAGTCCAGACAGACCTTTGTGGGTAGTGCGCATACTCACAGAGATACAGGTTCAAGTCTGGCTTACGTCATTCCCCCTATTCCTTTTAAATCTCATCCCTCCTTTTCTTTAAAACAAAAAGAAGCAAAAATGAAGGTTACAGTGAGGCACTTACAATGGAAGTGAATGGGGGCCAATTTGTGGAGAGTTTAAAGGCTTATAATTTTATAAAAGCACTTACGTTAATTCTTCTGTTAAAACTTGTGTAAACTTTGAGGTGTAAAGTTGTTTATATTGACGTTTTTATAGTCGATTTAGGGATTTAGTGGGCGGCTGTGGCTCAGGTGGTAGAGCGGGTCGGCCGCTAATCGCAGGGTTGGTGGTTCGATTCCCGGCCCACATGACTCCACATGCCGAAGTGTTCTTGGGCAAGACACTGAACCCCAAGTTGCTCCCATTGGCAGGCTAGTGCCTTGCATGCATTGGTGTGTGATTGGGCAAATGGGACACTGTGTAAATCGCCTTGGTAACCTCTAAGGTTAATAAAAGTCGCTATATAAGTGCAGACCATTTAGGGTTTACGATGTTATATTGTCATGGCAACAAAGTTGTATAATTGGCTATTATACTGTGGAACTAGTCTGATTCTATCAGACTAAAATCATGTTTACATGCGTCTTGTTTACGTCTTCTGGCTCTACGTTTGAAACAGAGTATTTTAACATTTACCGATTGGCACCCATTCACTTCCATTGTAAGTGCCTCACTGACTGTAACTGCAATTTTAGCTTTTGTTTTATCAAAGAAGGGGACAAGTCCGAATACATTGAAGTGGTAACCAACATTATGCCACAAATGCTGTCAAATGTGTTTAACGTGTTAACTTATATTGAACCCAAAATCCCCTTTACGGAAACAGAGGAATTGTTCTCTGCCATTGACTCAACTTGCTCTCCTGCCTCATACTGAAACTGTCCAAATGTTCTTCCTTGACGCACCTCAGGCCAGCTCATCTCTTCTATCATCCTGCCATCTGTTTTGCCAGAGGTGAAGCCACTCTCATGATACTCTTTCAAGCGGAGGTCAAAATGAACTTTCTACCACACCTAGGGCTGGACTGGGAAGAGAAATCGGCCCGGGATTTTACATAGAATCAGGCCCAAAAGTTGCTGGGGGGTCGCTGTCCTTTTCTGCATATCGCCGCGGCGTTTGTGGTCTGTTCTGCATAATGCGGCGGCTCATTTGAGCTTATCGCGGCCCATTCGGAACATTTCGCGGCCAGTCCGCCACTGTGCGTCCCTGAAGTGCTTCGGCCCACCGGGAAAATGCCCGGTATGCCAGATTACCAGTCCAGCCCCGACCACACCTGTAAATGGCTAGTGAATTTTTTTTTTACCATAAATCGCATAAAAACATGTGGATAGAAACCCGGCAGTCTCAACTGAAGCTTTAGTAACTATGGTAAGTTCAATTGCCGTATACGTTTCTAAGCATTAATAAAAACAACATTTGTACTGTATTTTTATGGGGCCCTGGATAGTTATGCTCTTTTACCAATGCTAACAGAGATCCACTCAGATGCTTAAAATAGAAGCTCTTCCAACACACTCTGGATTTTATGCCAATTTACTCCAATGATGAAAATAAATAAATAAATGTGTTAAAAACACAAAAAGTGGTCGTTTAATGGATTGATTCACCATAAAAGGCTTCAATTAAGATTCCTCCTTTCCTCATGTGCCATTCGCACGTTTAACTAGGAAGGCATTCACACGCTCTTGCTTGCACATACAGATGTGGTCTCCACACTTCCCCTGGAGCTGACCACACCATCAGTGTAAACTTATAATGATCTAACCCAGCAGTGTCACTTCAGGCTTAGTAATTGTATGTAACAGAGTAATATGCGCTCATGCTATGTATATACCTCCAGCCCTACCCGCTAATTAGCAGAGGCATGTTTGCTTTCCTTCTGTCTCCTAACGATAGTATAACTATAATTTGGAAAGCTGAAAAACTGTTCCACTGTCATACATTTTTAAATATAAGCTTAACTCAGCGCTCTCCTGAATGCGTATACTGGTTTATAGTTAAAAAGCACTTAAACATTTATAGCTTTTGCACCAAAAGAGATCATTTTGCTCTAGAAGACTTTCATTTATCCGCTGGAGTCTTGTGGATTACTTTTATGATGCCTTTATGTCCATTTTGGAGCTTCATAAGTTTGATCACCATCCACTTGCATTTTAAGGACCTACTGAGCTGGGATATTCTTAAATTTTTCTTCAAATGTGTTCTGTACTGAAGAAAGAAAGTCCTACACATCTGGGAAGGCATGAGGGTGAGTAAATGATGAGAGAATTAACATTTTTGTGAACGATCCCTTTAATTTGAGCATTAGTACTCGATTCAATGGAACCCTTGGGAGTAAAACTGTGTTCAGAATAAAACTCAGAATGAGATATTCGGAGTTTAAGATTAAATTTCATCACTATCCCTGAATTTGAGCAATCATAATATACTGTAGATGCTTACCTACACTAAAATACTGCATAAAAAAGTACCAAAAATATACGAGTATGGTAATTCTACAGTGCCATGGTACAGTAAACATCAAAGTAACACTGGAGGAAAACATATGATCCATCTAATCACATATAACATTTGTCTACTGACTGTAAAGTAGATATCACTTCATGTACTGTGTGATCACTGAGTATGCAATAACAGAATATAGAGTACATTCAGAACAAGCAGTCAATGAAACGCCTGTAAAACGTTCAGGGAACCCGCAGTAGCAGAAACCCTGAAAGTTTGAGGTTTATAAACTATATACATTTCTGTCTCGAAATTGCACATTCCACTTTGGGACAAAAATGGAAGATTGAAAGAAAAAGGGGGAAGCTGGTCATAGCTGAGAGAAATCTTTTATCGTAGCAGTAGGAGGAAAATGACTGGGCAGATTTATTTCCTCAACATTAAATCAAAAACATTCAACATCATTAAACGATATTAAACTCCAACAATGGCAAAATACAAAACAGCTTTCAAAGAAAATGAGAACTTTTAACAACCAGCAAATTCTGGAGTTCTCAGTTGTTTAAATTTCTTTGTCCATTTCTCCTAAAAATCCATAGAAGAACTAAAACTAATCACAAATTACTAGGATTATTTTGATAATCGACTAATATAATGATTATTATAACGATTATTTGACTATTAATTGTTAACTTTTAACCGATTATTCAGCTTGTGCCCGACTTAAAAGGTTGTTTAATTGTTAAACGTTCTTACTAACAATAAAGAGGACAAAAGCATCTTTTAAAAATATCTCTAAGCAGGGCTGGACTGGGAAGAGAAATCGGCCCGGGATTTTACAAAATAGTTTTTGCTGGCCTCATAATTTTGTGGTCCGTTCTGCATAACGCGGTGGCTCGTTTTAGCTTATCGCGGCCCATTTCGCGGACGACCCACCGGCCCGCTCGGTTCTTCTGAAGGCCATTCTGCCCCTGATCGGGGGGAAATTTCTTCTGCAGTAAAGCTACTAATGTAAATGTACGTTGTTTTAAAGAAGTTTTAGATATAATATTTGGAAACCAAGCCAAAAAAGACTGATCAAAAACTTTGTTGCAGTGTATAATGGGCTAAATGTTTACATTTACATTTATGCATTTGGCAGACGCTTTTATCCAAAGCGACATACAGTGCACTTATTACAGGGACAATCCCCCTGGAGAAACCTGGAGTTAAGTGTCTTGCTCAAGGACACAATGGTGGTGGCTGTGGGGATCAAACCAGCAACCTTCTGATTACCAGTTATGTGCTTTAGCCCACTACACCCACCACCACTTTCACAAAAGAGGACAATATATATGCGAATCATCTTAAGGAGACAGTGGTACAAAAAGTGCCATATTACAAAGTTTCACTAGCATCAGAATAGTTTTAAAAAAAGTGCAACAAGAATTATTATGTGTTTTAAGTCGTTTTTTGAAGACCGAGAGTGAGTCAGCTTCACGGATGGAGTTGGGAAGGTCATTCCACCAACGTGGTTTGATGAAACTAAGAGTCCGGGAAAGTGTTTTGGTGCCTCTTTGTGTAGGTACAACAAGGCGACGTTCCTTAGCCGACCGCAGGCTTCTGGTGGGCGTGTAGATCTGCAGAAATTATTTCAGGTATGCTGGAGCAGATCCAGTGACTGTTCTGTATGCAGCATCAGAGCCTTGAATTTAATGCGTGCATCAACCGGCAGCCAGTGGAGAGAGAGAGAGGGGTGTAACATGTGCTCTCTTTGGTTCATTAAAGACCAGATGTGCTGCATTCTGGATCATTTGCAGAGGTCTAATTGACTGAACAAGCAGTTGTGTGGCATGTTCAGAGAGGAAGGGTCTTATCTTCCTGATATTGTAGAGTGTAAATCTACATGATCTTTCAGTCTTTGAGATGTGGTCTGTGAAATTTAGCTTGTTATCGATGCATGGGTAGGTAGTTGAGCCCAGCTGCATGGTGATGTTGTGTTCAACAGCAGGGTTGGCTGGTAAGACAAGGAGTTCGGTCTTGGCTGGGCTGAGTTGCAGGTGGTGTTCCTTCATCCAGGCCAAGATGTCTGCCAGGCAGGCAGCGATTTGAGCGGTCACTGTGGTGTCTTTAGGCTGAAAAGACAAGTAGAGTTGCGTGTCGAACTCTACTGACCGCACAGAGAAATGCCATTTTTGTAGTTTGTTTATGATGCACATCCTTATTATTTGAACTTTATTAAAGGATGCATTAAAGATATAATGCCAGGTTGATTGCTTTTAGATGCTCTGACATGCAGGTTGTGCTTAAGTGGAATGCCAGATCTGGCTCTGCTTTATTTCACGATGACAGTGCTTCTGTATTTCCTTATATTGCATTTATCCATTAATATTCTGTTAGATTTTGTGATCTACATCACCTGAAGCTGTTTGGAAAGTTTAGAGTGCATCTGGACATGTGTTTTCTTCCTCTCCTCAGTCAGGCGTGAGCTGGTGTGCTCCTCTCTCGTGTCATCATTAGTGACAGTGTTGAGATCTCTTCTGAAACTCCAGAGAAGCAACGTGCAATAGTACTGGTGTCTTATTCCTTTTATATATAAAAATAAGCCTCCATTTGTTCTCCATTTAATCTCATTGCAGTCTTGGAGAAACCATTGACAGATCTCAGTGATGTTTCTCTGCTATGGGGTTGTTCAGAACCAGATATTCTCAAATTCTAGTCTGGAGTAACAAGCAGAGAGAGATCATCTGTCCCCTCTTCTGATAAGACTATTGCTCCCGAAGCACAAAAGAATACTCCAACTTCACTGAATGAAAGGCAACACAAAGCAAACAATCCCCCAAACTGCTGTCACGCCACCCCTCCCCTGCCGACCTCTCCGGCTCTCCCCTCCTGCTATTCAAGGAAATGTGTATTTCCCACACTGGAGTTGTCCAGCAGAGTCTGCCCGGCAGGGGTTTTGCCTCGGGGTGGACGAGGAGACGGACTAGAGGTTACATCAACACACATACCGCTGTGGCATGTCACATCCTTACCGCTAGTTGCCTTGGCACGGTGTTAGCGACCAGTTTTTGGGCCCGGACGGCTGTGGACAGCAACAGTAAAACTGACTTATTCAATTTCTCTCTTCTTTGCAGTAAAAACAGCCCAAGCTGGTTTGCTGGTCTCCAAAACTGGTCAAGTTGGTCTTTTTGGTGGTTTTAAAGGAGTTTGAGGAACTTACTCAGCTTGGTAGGCTGGGAGACCAGCTTAGACCAGCAGAAGACCAATTTAGCCAAGCTTGGAGTCCAGATAGACCAACTTTAATGCTGGTCTAAACTGGTCTACCAGTCTGGTCAGGCTGGTCTGCTTGCCGGTTAAGAGGAGCTTTGAGGTTTTATGCAGCTTGAAGGACATCTTGGCCATGCTGGAAGACAAGTTTAAACCAGTTAAGATCAGCAACCCCGCTTAGGCTGGATTATGCTGTTTTTTCTTTCTTTCTTTCTTTTTTTATCTTACAGTTTAATCAAAAAATACTGGCAGATCCGTCATTTCATGTGGCTTTTTAAAAGCCTCTTTTTTCCCCATTTACTTGGAATTATGACTATTACGATGAGTTAAGATCCCCTCACGGCATTAGAAACCTGTAATTACGGAGTCAATGATGAAGGACAAAGACACTCATAGCCAACGTCTGTGTTTCATAAATACTGACCTGACAAACAGCACCCTTTAATTTGATTCACTGTCTGTTTCATATGCTGCTTTAACTGTTCCTGATGGATTTGACAGCCAACAGGTCTAAATTGAGAAAGGAACGCTTATGCAGACATAAACAAACCAAGAAAGAACAAAAACCAACTAATGAACAAGAAACTAACAAAAGGTTACAGATCGAACACGAGTGACAGAAAGTGAAAGAAAAGAAAGTGTAAACCAACGAAAGCAGTGAACAAAAGCAGATGAAAACATCAAAAAGCGACCAAAAGAAAAAACGAACAAACGACAAACGAAAGTGACAAAAAGTTTGAGAAACGAGAGAACCAACAAACAAAAAAGAAGGATAGAATGAACAAAGGAATGAAGACGGAGAAAACAACTGAATGAAAAAGGGAAAAGTGAATGAAAAAGTCTGAAAAAATGACAAAGCAACAAACAAAAGAAATAACTAACGAAAATGACAAACAAAGAAAACAAGAGAGACAGTTTTATAAAATAAACAAAAGAGCGAACAACAAATAAAGAAAGACCGAACCAATGAATGAATAAAGAAAGAACAGCAATAACGAAACAGAATGAATCAACGTCAAAAAGCGAAAGAGAACTATTAAACAAAAGAAAGAACAAACAAAAAGAGTGAGCAGAAAAAGCTTAAGAAAAAGAGAACCAACAAACAAAAAAGAAGGAAAGTACCAACAAATGATTGAAGAAAAAAGAAAAGTGAATGAAAAAGAGTGAAAAATGACAAAGCAACAAACAAAAGAAATAACTAACGAAAATGAAAGACAAACAAAACAAAAGTGACGAAGTCAAAAAGAAACAAAAGAGCGAAACGACGATTAAAGAGAGCTAACCAAGGAATGAATGAACAAAGCGGATGAAAAACAGATTTAACGAAAGCGGATGAAAGAACTATCAAACAAAAGAAAGAACAAACAAAAAGAGCGAGCAAAAGGTTTAAGAACCGAGAGAAGAAAGAGAGAACCAACAAACAAAAGCAAAAAAGGAAAGAAAACAAACTAAAGCGAAAAGAACAACAAACACACATACAAACACAAACAAAAAGAACAGCAACGCAACAAACGAAAGAGCGAACCCATTAACAAAACCGAGTGAACTAACAAATGAAATAAAACCAACAAATGAAATAGAAACAATAAACAGAATCAACGAAAAGATAAAATAAAGGGTGAATGAAGTGACAGAACGTGAAAGAAACATGAGTGAACCAACAACAAAAGGAAGCGCAAACTAATGTCCGAAAATAGTGAACAAAAGTGCATAGAAGAGCAACAGAAATCAAAAAGTAACGTTGAAGTGTACTCGCCAAAAGTAGAAACTGTAGCTCATTTTTTTTTACAGATTTGTATCGATTACGGCCAAACTTAACAGCACAGCAATATCCTCACCAGCATTATACTCCAACAACAGAACAAAGTCAACTTTCGGAAAAATATTCACCTCTGATTATACGTTCACAGGCAGCGAAATACTATGCAACTGCATCTAAAACACACACACATAAAGCGCACACGTGTCTAGCGTTGACCTGGCTGTCTTCCGATCGTGAACAGGTGCAGGTCATTAGGCCTGACACTGCCACCTTCCCCTGTAAGATCTGAGGAATCCTTGTTGTGGAAAATGAAAGAATGAAAGTAGTTCTAATTACAAAAATGTAAATATTGAGTGTTCCACAATGGGAAGCAGACCACCCAAGATGCAAAACAACCCCCCCAACCACCTCCTTCTGTCCTCTCTTTTTCGCTGTCCTCCATACTGCCTGTGAATGACCAACAGATGCTCTTTCTGTGTTTAAGTGTGAAACATTAGCAAATCTATAGGCTTAAATATAACCTACTTACTGTACAACCTACTGTGCGATATCTACTGGCATTTCATGATACGCACTTCAAACAGTAGTGTGCTACATTGTTGTCACATGACTTTATTATGTTGCATCTGAGTACTGTTCAATTATTAACTTGATTTGTGCATTGCATTTTGGGATACAGTAATCTATGCAGTATGCTTTAGTTGATTGTGTACTGCATACTTTGCATTTGAAGTAAGTTATCCAGGTATTCAATGCAAAAATAAACTTTGCCTACTGTGCACAGTAGGCTACATATTACATTCTGGTAAATAGGACAAAATGGTAGTATGCTATTCCAAACAGCCATTTACATATATGCATGCACAGAACTTATGTTATAGTATTAAGTGCTGTCTTTATATGAAGCGTGTAAAACTCTATCTGTATTCCTTCATTATTCACAGTGTAATTCCACTCCAAAAACACATTTGGTTTCGCTTTGATACCTTGCAATTGCGTGGCTGTGAGTCTGTCATATTGAGACAAAAATATGAAGTCCCCCCTACGTTGAACGGGTTGGTATTGCCAACTAGACGGAGGAGTCACGTGGTACCTGTTACTTTTTTCAGCGCTGGCCAGGATGCATGAACTCATAGTCGTTTATTATTTCAGGATGAGGGTTTTTAAAAATGCTAAGGTGGATTTTCATTCACAGGAATGAATCCTTGCAATTATCAGTTTTTATTAAAAGTAACTATCCAGTGTAAAATGTCTCCAAATGGAAATAAAGCATTTTAGATTTAAATGCGGATGCACGGAGGATTCAGTTTTGAAGCGTCAAGCGCCCCCTGCAGGAAAGAAACTCACAAGACAGTCAGTGGCTGACAATGTGCAATTTCGGTCTGTGGGTCTATAACCCACACAAAACATTCGTATGAATTTAGAAAACATGAAACATATCACATGAGTCATATGTGGAGTGAGTAAAGATGTTAAAGGCATCCGTAGAAATGATCAGTTGTGTTTCATGGTGAGGAAAGCAGACAGGCGTTTCAGATGAGCAAGTAATAACTGTAATTTTATGATAGGGTCATTATTTTCTGAAATATTAACCATAATGCTTTTTCTGAATGTTTGATATGATACAGTGTATACATATTCAAGAGTATGCATTGAATTAGGGATGACGCGATTATACGGTATCTGTGATGCTTCAATGGCCAGGTGTTGTGGACTAAACTTGGGGCACGTTCAGCACCGACCAAAACGGAGCTAAAGGTTTATTTAAACGTAAACGCTGGTGTGTTGAACAGCCCTATGGCAGCTGAGAACGCCATTCTTTGCGTTCTTTTCGAAGAATTTTCAGAGCCTGATGAAATCGGTTTAAATACGTGTTTAATAATACAAAATACACCCGATGTTACAGTCACTACCCTTGCTGTCCAGAATAGCAGTGAACATCCCAATCGAGTGAAGGGATATGTGGAAACTGTGGTTCCAACATTTGCCTCACATTTCAGGATGAAAAGGCAAACATTTCTTCCAATTTCTACAATTGTTGCATGCACCAAGCTGCCGTGGACACATTTGTAAAGGACTTTAGTTGGATCCATTGTGCCAGAGGTGGGGACAAGTCACACATGGTCAAGTCCAAGCAAGTCTCAAGTCTTAACCATCAAGTCTCGAGTCAAGTCTCAAGTCGCAGTTCAGATAAATCAAGCAAGTCAAGTCAAGTCACGGGTTCACCCTAAGCAAGTCAAGTCAAGTCCTGATAAGTTTCAAGTAAAGTCAAGTCACACTACTAAAATAAATAGAGGTAAATTTTTTCGATACATATTTATTTTTGCACAGAAAAGATGAACTTGTATACATATATTATGTATCTTATTTATTATACATTTGCTACATATTAATCATATGCATATCTGTGCTACATTAATATCTGAAAATAAAATAAAATTGTGTTGTTTACACAAAACGTTCAGAGTCTAAGGTGTATCGATTCTAAGATGTATAATCCAATCTGTCTAATTCAATTTAATTGAAACGGTCTAAAATGTGTTGCATTTACAGAAAATAAGGTTTGCCAAGACATTGGCACTAAGCTGTGAACGATGGGGCCGCATAATAATCCCCCCATGACTGAACACACGCTCGACAGGTGCGCTTGAAGCAGGCACAGCTAATACCCAATGAACTGTGACATGAATGGCTGCTGTAGATCGGTGCAGTGTATCTTGGATTTGAGATATTCATCATATCTGCATGGATAAAAAATAAAAAATAAAAAAAACAATCAGGGAAAACTGTAAACATTAACATTACCTGTAAACATTAAAACAAATTTATTTTCGTATGCACAAACATTCTTTACGTTTTTAAAAATAATGTAATTTAAGGAAAATCAATTTGCAAAACCACATTTATGTGATCAAGTGTAAATGGAATCGTTTTGATAAATCAGAATCAGCTATCCGATCTGAGAAAACGCATGAAGTGGCCAGGTGTAACGTTACACAACAGTTTTCTGTAGCCTTGTGCGAACTTATTCAATAGAATTAGACTTCTAGAATGTTCTTTCAAGTGCAAAAAAAATATATATTTTTTTAATTTAGTAGTTTTTCTTATCATAGCCAACAAATGTCTTCAGAAACTCCTTTTCCTCGATTTACTGAAGCCTATATGTAAAACGCATTTGCAGCTGCACAGCCGTGTATATATATATATGCTGCATATATCTATGCCGTCTGGCTCGCTCATAGGATGTGCTGCGGCAACTGCACAGCCAATGGTG
The DNA here is from genome assembly GCF_025860055.1 of Xyrauchen texanus. Taxonomy (NCBI): domain Eukaryota; kingdom Metazoa; phylum Chordata; class Actinopteri; order Cypriniformes; family Catostomidae; genus Xyrauchen; species Xyrauchen texanus. The sequence continues at coordinate 7,181,944 of NC_068306.1, read as the reverse complement.
CGAGCGCGGGTCAGAGCCCGCCAAGGGGGCGCCAAGTCCCCGAATTTTGCATTAAAGCAGGTCTTCGTTCATTCATAGTCTGTCTGACATATATATTAGAATAGAAGCTATGTGTCTGTCATGGATTTGCACTGAATTGATACTCAAAAATACGGAACAAAGTGCGTTCCGTATCAGTTCAATACGGAACAAGACTTTTATGTGTCAAATACGGAACGATTCCGTATTATACGGAACGGTTGGCAACCCTAGTTAAACAGCCCCTTAGAAATGTTTAGGTGCGTGCTAGTGATCACATCGGCGCCTCCATGTTAGCCTGTCATGCAGTAACGTTATGCGCAATGCTTTATAGTTTCCACACGCAGTCCACAAACTTGAAAATGCGCACATTTAATACATACATTATAACCTACATGTAATATTGAGCTGCCATCTCATTTTAAGATGCCAATCAACATTAAAAAATTCAGGCTACGCCACTGTTATAGTCAAATTCCCCAATAAGTTACATATATTTACGAGACGTAACAGTATAATGATAATGCCATGGTCACATTTCTAATAAGAAAAAAACATAATATGCCATCTAGGCCAAATTATGACAAACAGAAAAGATTAATTCATTACATTAGTAATCGTTATAACGTAGATCTTAGTGAAACTGACTATAAAGAGATTACTTTCTTACCTTTCCGTTCTTCTTGATATGTCGAACGAAATTTGACGTTGTGGTTGTCGTGTCGGATATTCGTGCCTTGCATATTTTGCAACTGGCAAATCTTTTTTTTATAGACACGGTCCAGTCCAAAGTCTGTATAGCCAAACGAGACAATTTGTGGAGCTCGACTACTGTCTGCCATGTTTGGCGCGGTTTGAATTGAGCAGCGTTAAAGGCACAGATGCCGATAGTGATGCTGACGTCACAATATATATATTTTTTAATTAATTGTATTGCTGTTTGTTTATTATAAGTTCAAGTCATTGTCGAGTCTTCCACTTCAAGTCAAGTCAAGTCTCAAGTAACTTGTTCTCAAGTCAAAGTCAAGTCAAGTCATTTTCGTACTTTAATCAAGCAAGTCACAAGTCCTGAAAATTGTGACTCGAGTCAAGTCATGTGACTCGAGTCCCCCACCTCTGCATTGTGCGCACTGCCTTTTTAATATGGCAGGGTTTATTTATACGTATTGGGTAACACCTCTGACACACCCACCAAATGAGATAAAACTTATATAGCACCTTTTTAAGCCTTAACGGTATTCAAAGCGTTTTACACTGTAACTCATTCCCCCATTCACACACACATTCACACACCAATGGCGGCAGAGCTGCTATGTAAGGTGCTAGCCTGCCATTGGGAGCAACTTGGGGTTCAGTGTCTTGCCCAAGGACACTTCGGCATATGGAGTCGTGTGGGCCGGGATTCGAACCACCCTGCGATTAGTGGCCGACCCGCTCTACCAACTGAGCCACAGCCGCCTAAATCGTCCTCATATTTAAAGGATTGCTTCTGCACAAATTCACCACATTCAACAATAAATGTCAATTTTAGTCATTATCAGACTTTAGATTGCTTGCTGTAAGCAATGTTCCCGTTATTATGCATAGTCCAAAGATTATCTGTAAGGTGTTGTGGAGAGTATTTAGAGTCTGTTGCCGATTCTTTATGTTGGGGTGTCTGACAGAACAAAGGATTGCTTTAATAAGCCGATGCAGAAGAATGCCATGAACTACATGTTGCGCACTCCCAATAATCTTACATTTGCGCATTTTTGAAGCAATCTGTTTACACTTAAGCACATCACTGAGCTAGGGATGCACATAAATGGTGTTGTGTCCTACATTGGAGTGTATCTTATTACCTCTTGTGTGTGCGTGCGTGCGTGTGTGCGTGTGTGTGTGTGTGTGTGTGTGTGTGTGTGTATTTATCAGTTTTCTTATTATAGGGCTTCCACATATCCCCCAGAAATATGTCCACTTAGACATTTAGACAATTGTTATATAGTATGCATTTTTGGCGTCAGTGCTGTTGCATCAGTGTTGGGTAAGTTACTCTACAAAAGTAATTAATTACTAACTACTAATTACATCTTCAGTGTAATTAGATTACTGTACTAATACTAATTACTCTGTCTGAAAAGTAATTGCATTACTTATTACTAACAACCTTATCAACCTCAACAAGATGAACAATACAAGGATAAACATGAACTGTTCTTTTAATTCTTTCAAATAAATCATATAAAATCAAATAAATTATTCATGAACTGGCCAAAGAATTTAAGGGGGCAGCGTTAAATTAGAAAACGAATATATTTTAACATTAGACATTTAATTTCTGATTTAATTTTAACATCAGAAATAACTGTAATTAAATTACTGATAAGAGTACTTAAGAGTAATCCCTTACTTTAATCTTGTCAATGAAAAGGTCATTTAATTATAGTAATTAATTACTTAGTAAAGCATTACACCCAACACTGTGCATCATAAAAAAAAGTGCAGATAATTGTAAAACTGGTAAACCGCAATCTTTTTCTCAGATGGTAATCTAACCGTCAAAAACTCACCGTGGCATCACTGCATTGAATACCCTTTATATATTTATCTGTGCATTAATTTGAACTGTTATTATGCATTGTGTAATGTGTTGTAATGAAACATTACGACCCCCCTACCACCACACTCACCACCCCCCAGACCCACATTTGGTCCTCTCAATGTTCAACCAAATCTACGCCGTTGGTCACAAACACCCAGGCATATCACAGTCTGAACACTTTCAGAGCACAGTTGCACGATCAGTTCACAGGTGAATGCCAAATACTCAACTTCATGGTGCTAAATGCCTTGAAATGGCCTGCATAATCCTCTCAGTATGGATGTCACAGATTTTCAGCTCTCAGCCACATATGGAACTGTGCAACATGTGGTCTGCACCGATTTAGCCCCCAGGAGTTACCATTTGTTGACATTTGTTTGTACGGAAAGCATGTCAGTGAGTGATGAGGAACAGAGGTCAATGAGTGCTCAGCTGAACCAACCCCCTGTGGGATCTAAATCTCCTCATTCTAGTGTCTGCCCTTCTGTATTCAAGATCCCTCAACTGTTAAGTTCAAGAGGCGGTGCCCAACTGGACTCTAGATAATTTCATTGGACTCTAGATTGTTGGATACTCACTTTAGTCTAGAGGATTTTTTAAAGCCATCTCACCTATAGATAGCCTCAGTCTGGAATGTTTTGGAGGCATCTGTGGACTCTAAACATCCTTATTTTAGAGGTGTATACCATTAAGAACTCTACTATATATATCTTCATTATAGAGGGCATCTAGAGATGTCTGCCACTCTGGACTCTAGATTTACTTATTTTAGAGCTGTCTGCACTTAAAACCCAATATTTCTTTATTATAGAGTACTTCTAGAGGTGTCTGCCCCTCTGAACTCTAGATTACATCATTGGACTCTAGATTGCTAGAAATACACTTTATTCCAGGGCTGTTTCAGAGGTGTTTGTCCCTCTGGACTCTAGATGGCTTAATTTTGGTATGTTCTAGATGGACCTGTTCCATGGACTCTAATTCACTTTGTTCTAGAAGTACTCTAGAGGTGACTGCCCTTTGGGACACTTGATTGCTTCATTCTACATTTATCTACCCTTCTAGACTCTAGATCACTTATTTACAGAAGTGCTCGAGAGGTCTCTGTCCCTCTGGACTCTAGATCACATCATGGACTGCTGATTGCTGTAATCTCACTTTATTCTAGGCCTGTTTCAGATGTGTCTGCCCCTCTGAACTCTAGAATACTTCATTATACTCTAGATCGCTAGATATACACTTTATTCCAGGGCTGTTTTAGAGGTGTTTGTCCCTCTGGACTCTAGATGGCTTCATTCTGGGATGTTCTAGATGGGCCTGTTCCATGGACTCTAGATCACTTTATTCTAAGAGAGGTGCTCTAGAGGCATCTGTCCTCTGGACTCCAGATTGCTTCATTCTAGAGGTGTTTGTCCATCTGGACTCTATATCATTTCATTGAACTCTAGACTGCTGAATACTCACTTCAATATAGAGGTATTTCATATGTGTCTGCCCTTCTGGAATCTAGATAACTTCATTCTGGAATGTTCTAGAAGTTCCCACCCCCATGGACTCTAATTCACTTTGTTCTAGATTTACTCTAGAGGTGCCAGCCCTTTGGGACACTTGATTGCTTCATTTTACAATTATCTACTCTTCTAGACTCTAGATCACTTATTTACAGAAGTGCTCGAGAGGTCTCTGTCCCTCTGGACTCTAGATCACATCATGGACTGCTGTACTTTATTCTAGAGCTGTTTCAGAGGTGTCTGGCCCTCTGGACTCTAGATGGCTTCATTCTGGGATGTTCTAGATGGGCCTATTCCATGGACTCTAAATCACTTTATTCTAAGAAAGGTGCTCTAGAGGCATCTGTCCTCTGGACTCCAGATTGCTTCATTCTAGAGGTGTTTGTCCATCTGGACTCTATATAACTTCATTGAACTCTAGATTGCTGAATACTCACTTCATTATAGAGGTGTTTTAGATGTGTCTACCCCTCTGGAATCTAGATCACTTCATTCTGTGATGTTCTAGAAGTTTCCACCCCTGTGGATTCTAAATCACTATGTTCTAGAAGTACTCTAGAGGAGCCTGCACTTTGGGACACTTGATTGCTTCATTATACAATTATCTACCACTCTAGATCACTTCTTTACAGAAGTGCTCGAGAGGTCTCTGTCATTCTGGACTCTAGATCACATCATGGACTGCTGATTGCTGTATTCTTTATTCTAGTGCTTTTTCATAGGTGTCTGGCCCTCTGGACTCTAGATGTTTTCATTCTGGGATGTTCTAGATGGGCCTGTTCCATGGACTCTAAATCCCTTTATTCTAAGAGAGGTGCTCTAGAGGCATCTGCCCTCTGGACTCCAGATTGCTTCATTCTAGAGGTGTTTGTCCATCTGGACTCTATATAACTTCATTGAACTCTAGATTGCTGAATACTCACTTCATTATAGAGGTGTTTTAGATGTGTCTACCCCTCTGGAATCTAGATCACTTCATACTGGGATGTTCTAGAAGTTCCCACCCCTATGGACTCTAAATCACTATGTTCTAGAAGTACTCTAGAGGAGCCTGCACTTTGGGACACTTGATTGCTTCTTTATACAATTATCTACCCTTCTAGACTCTAGGTCACTTATTTACAGAAGTGCTCGAGAGGTCTCTGCCCCTCTGGACTATAGATCACATCATGGACTGCTGATTGCTGTATACTTACTTTATTCTAGAGCTGTTTCAGAGGTGTCTTGTACTCTGGAGTCTAGATGGCTTAATTCTGGGATGTTCTAGAGAAGTCTGGCCCTGTTGACTCTAAATTGCTTTATTCTAGAGGTGCCTGCACCTCAGGATCCTAGATTGATTCGTTCAATGATTGTCTACCTTTCTGGACTCCAAATCACTAAATTGGACTGTGTATCGCTTCATTCCAGACGTGTTCAAGAGGTGTCTAGATTGCTCTAGATTGCTTAAATCTACAGCTGTTTTAAAGTTGTCTCCCCTTCTGTACCTTGCATTGCTTCACTCTAGTGATGTCTGCACAATCCACATTGAGTCCATCCAGTCTTTTGACTACCTAATGTTTGACATAAGATGGCAAGATAATCATATTTTTATTAACATCTACAAATGTGCACCTTCAAGGAGCAAAAATAGGCATCTCATCGATTCACACCTCAGGTTATGCAGAATACTAATATTTACTATGCAACATTTCTATTGTCGGCTATTCAGCACGACTTTTGTAGCAACAATTAAACATATAGTCAAGGCACCATTTGAGGTTCTTCAGCTGCAGAACCCTCTAGAGATCCTAAAGACACCCTTCAGTTCTCTTAGATTCTCACGATTACTTCCTGCAAGAACTCTAAAGAACACTAGACATGTCAATCTTTCACTCAAGAACAACTCCATCATAAGGGGAAGGCTTCAAGACTCTTGAAATATATCCTGAAGTTCCTTGAGTATGTAAATAGGATATTTGAGGCTAATTTTAAGGGTATAGATGATCTCCAAATGGTGCTTCCAGCATCTTTCATTTTCAGCACACACTGGTTTCTCCAACAATTATATAGTAAATGCAGAGTGTGTTTTACATTTTGGTGCATCATTATAACAGTCAAGGGCAAGTAGGGAAAACGCATCTGTCATTACATTGTTGTAATAAACACATGCGCACAGTATAAGCAGTTCAATCACGTTTAAAAATACCTCTCTTAGCTCGCGCTTAAAGAAAAACACAAACTTCTCTCTCAAAGTTGTTCAACTGCGCGCACATCATGGAACAGTTGCAGACTGTCATTCCTCAGCCAAAAGGTACAGATCATGTGGAGGGTGAAATAACAGGGACAGAAAAGGAAACTTACCTTGCGGGTTTCTGCTGGCAGAAGCGGCGGCTCGCAGCTGGACAAAGGCGACGAGACCGACGCTGAATAATCCAAAAGCAGCGCGCAGGAGAACATACATGGACATCATATTGAAACACCTTTGACCTCAGAGAGAAGAACTATTAAAAAACGAGTAATTACAAGACTTTGAGTCCAAACGTGAATGAAGCTTTATTCCCAGTGCTCTGACATGGAGGACCCGTGAATGAGAGAGAGAGTGTGTGTGTGGTTTATTTCTTGGTCCTGGAGAGATTGTGAGAGCGGAGAACTGGAGGACAAACGCGGTCGACTTGAGCGCTCATGCTCTTCACTCAAGCAGGAGACACTGAAAGAGAGAGAGAGAGAGAGAGAGAGAGAGAGAGAGAGAGAGAGAGAGAGAGAGAGAGAGAGAGAGAGAGAGAGAGAGAGAGAGAGAGAGGAGAAAGGGGGAGGAGAGATGCAGCACAGCGCTCGCGCTCTCTCTGATTTAATGCATCTTTACTGGTGTGACTCCTGGAAAACAGTCACATCACTGTAATAAAACTTAAAATAAAAATTACTTTATGTAAGAAACTTCAGCCTATGTATACATTGTAAGAAATGAATAACATATTTTTTTATAAAAATATTTAATTAATAAAAACAGCGCTATATATATAGGCTAGCCTATATATAACCTATATATAATTTTTCTTTGTTTTATTTTTTTTTAGAAACAGAAAATTGTTAGTATTATTTTGTTTTTTTAGATCAAAATTATTTTTATTAATCTGTATTAAAATATAAAATAATTAAGCCTTTTTGATAAATAAAAAAATTAAAAATAAAGGCGCATTGGACGTAAAATAATGAGAAAAAAGTACAAAATAAATAGCATATTTTAGTTTAGTGTTAAACGTTTTATAGTTACATTGTACAGGTTAAAAAAATGCAAATGAGATCCATTTTAAGCAGTGAAATGAACTCATTAATAACTAATAAACACATTTTAATCAGTATGCATTAGTAATGCGTAACCCAGTATGCTGTGTTCAAGTTACCCAAAAGTTTAGGATGCAAATTGTTTTTTTTTTTAACCCAGCATTTTTTATAGCATAAATTAATAAGCAGTTTTTATTCTGTGAGTTTTGGCTGCTGATGCATTTGTTGTATTTTTCAAAGAGAAATATGAATCCAGTCATTATTTTCATTTTATGAATGTTCTAGAAGGTATGTAAGAAACTATGGACATACACAAATATAAGAAACAGCTTAAAAATACAAATAAATCATATTATGTCCAAAAATGAATCATAAGTAAAATTATATAAATATAAAGTTTTATAATAGTTTTATAATTATAAATACAAATTATTTTAATAAACAAATACAAGATAACATGAAACAAGTAATGAAATTAATTAGCAGTTTCTTCATTATGAATAACAAACATTTTAGCTGCTGGCTATTATCACCTCTATGAGCAGCTCTCTCTCTCTCCCCTCTCTCTCTCTCTCTCTCTCTCTCTCTCTCTCTCTCTCTCTCTCTCTCTCTCTCTCTCTCTCTCTCTCTCTCTCTCTCTCTCTCTCTCTCTCTCTCTCAATTCAATTTCAATTTCAAATTTGCTTTATTAGCATGACTGTGTAACACAATGTTGCCAAAGCATCAACATATTATATATAACTAATAAAACAAACAAACAAACAAAACAAAACATATATGTATAAATCATGTCACATGTAGCATTGTAAATAGATGGATAAATAAATATACACACACTGCACTAATAAATACATTGGGTCACTCTAGAGAATTAGCTGTCTCTGGCGTTGTGAATAGCTAGCACATATTTAGCCGCTAGTGCAGCTGTATTATCATCTTCTCCGAGTAAGAAGGACATTTTTTCAGTGTCACTCAGTTCATAGAATGATGGGATCAAGGCTTCAAATTTGGGCAGAAACGTTTCTCTTATATTGTTATATTTAGAGCAAAAGAGCAGAAAGTGTTCCTCATCCTCTATGTGCTGTAGATCACAGTGTCTACAGATCCTCTGCTCTCTCTCTGTCCATGTTTGTCTACGTCTTCCTCTCTCTATCTCTAGGTCATGGTCACTTAATCTGTATTTGGAGAGGATTTGTCTTTCTTTAAAATGTTTAATAAATAGATAACTGGCCAATTTAGTGGTTCTATTGAGGGTCGAGTAACATTGGACTCTCTCTCTCTCCCTCTCTCTCCCCCTCTCTCTCTCTCTCTCTCTCTCTCTCCCTCCCTCTCTCTCTCTCACTCTCTCTCTCTCTCTCTCCCTCCCTCCCTCTCTCTCTGTCTCTCTCTCTCTCCGAAATTGCAGGAATTCACAATCAGTGGTGGGTTGGACTCGGGCTGAGTGGGGGTTGCCATGGAAACGGCTTCCGTGGGGCAACAGAGGTCAGACACTTCAGGAACCATGTGCAATTCATGAATTGCCTCTCATCTCACCACAAACTTCTGGAAAACTATTTGAAGCATATATACGCACAGAGAAACATCACATACTCTGGGCAACTTGCAAAGACACATTACAGATAATAGATTCTCACTTTTAACATTTTTCCAGTTTTTGGGCTGTGTCGATTTGTCTCCCAGATTTGTATTCCTGAGGCATTTCTTTGCAGCTCTTCTCTCGTCTGTGTAACGGGTCCCGCGTATTGAAAGATTGTAGGCGGCAGAAATAATTGTGTCGGAACAGGCCTGTACAGACACAAAAATGATTCAATGTTTTACAGAGGACAATTAACCCCTGCAACAATTAAAACACATGCCAGAGACGTGATCTCATGACAGCCTTCAACTCCATCCAACTGTTTGCAGCAGAAGCACATGGAAAATGGAAGTAGGGTAGGACCTCTTTTGGAAAATTGGCCTCTTGTTGTCTGAGAGTTCGTTCACAAACTCAAACATTTGGTGTGATTGTGACTTGCATTCACCTTTGGCCTGTTTTTCGGGAATTTACCACTTTTTTTGTCCTCAACAAGTCAAAGATAATGAATTCTGCTTCAACGGTTTTTACACCGCTAAAAAAGGTTTAAACCAGACTAAGATAGTTTCCTTGTCATAGCTGGTGTCGTTACTGACCAAGCTCATGCTCATCTGGTTTAGCTGGTTGGCTAGCTGGTTTCCCAGCTGAAAAGTGCCCCAAAACACATTAAAACCAGCCAACAGACCAGCCTAGATCAGCTAAGACCAGCATTTTTCAGCAGGGTGGTCTTCAAGCTTGGCCAAGCTGGTCTGTTTTGATGGTTTTAGAGGCACTTTTCAGGCTTGGAGACCAGCTGGTTGACCAGCTAAACCATCTAAAATCAGATTGGCAAGGGTGGGAGACTTGCTGGACCAGCTTAAACCAGCTAAGGACAGCTTAAAGTGAATCAGATGCAAATGATCATAGTACTACAACAACATTCGTTGAATTCGCCAATGATCATTTAGAACATTCCTCTGGCTATTGTGTCATCATAAGGTCACTCCTCTGTAATAGAACTACAATAACAGATTCTGTTCTGTCATTAAACATTCTATTCCAACTTCCTCCAAACTTCCTCCTGACAAGCCCAAGAACAGTTCAACAAAAGCAGGTGAAGGCAAGCTTCAACCTGTCCCTGCTTCATCATTTCTGTACGACACGAGATTATGGTTTTGTATTTACTTTTTGCTTTTCTTAAATGAAGTGATTTGTGCTTGATTTGCATGGCTTAACATCTCTGGGCAGAGTAATATTCTCATTATGTGATGTGTTGTGAACGCACATGTGCAAAACTTGCATTTGATGTGCGAACTGGGTCACGGCACAAAGCTTTCTAATGCTTCATCTGCACCTTGCCTTCAGCACCAAATCTATATTCCAGTCCTGATGTTTATTTTTTAGCTCAAGTGTGCTTTGTTTGATGTTCAAATACTCTCCTATACCAGTTGAAATTGCAGAAACAACATTTTAAGCCATTTGTTGGTTGCACTGTGTCTTTGTGGTGCTTTTAAAACATTGTTTGTTTAAGCATCTAGACCAGCCCGACACAGCAACATTGATGCAACCAATGGTGTGAGTTTGTAATGAGACTACAGCATGTGTTTGTCTGACCAGTGGAGGACAGGGGGAGTGTTCGAGAAACCAGTTATTTTTGTAATTCCGTTTGGTGATGCTAGTGGCACAGAAATGACTCACTTTAGCATTAAACATTTGTGAATTTAGCAACTATGCATCATTACCTTCCTAAATGAATAAAAAGCAGTACCATTGACTTTTGGGTATTTTGGGGATTGGCTCTGATTCCAAGTTTTTGAAATCGATGGTTTCTCGATTCTCGAGGCAAAGTGAAATGTTGTAATAAACAGTGCAATATTAGCATATTAATATTTATGATTGATAGCATGAATAAGCAAAGCTCTTGACATTTTCTAAGAATTCATTATTTTGGGAATTGACTTCCAGCCATTGGCATGATGTGCAGTCTTAAAACTATTATTATGTGTTCATCCTCATCAGTGTAAACCTAATGAGCTAATGAGAAAGAAGTCTAATTGAATAATATTTTAATGCTTTATTCTAAAAGGTAACTCTTGCACATGAAACGGGTGTTGAGCGGGTAGAATTCAATGAAGCTGTCAGCGGAGGACATGTGAGGCGTCTATTTCTCAAACTAGAGACTCTGATGTACTTATCCTCTTGTTTAGTTGCACATCTGGTCTTCCACATCTCTTTGTCCTTTGTCTTTGACGACTGCATTGTACACCTTTGTATGAAATCTTCAGTTTTTTGGTAACTTCAAGCATTGTAAAAATGCTAAATTCCTCAAAACAGTGAAAACAATGATTGATTGACGAGTTTCTAGAGAAAGCGTTTTTTTATTTCATTTTTGACCTAATATTGACCTTAATACATGCCAGTCTATTGCATACTGTGGCAACTCAAAAACAAACACAAAGACAATGTTCAGCTTCATTTAATGTACCAAAAAGTTTTCAACAGTGTTTGATATAATGTCAAGTGATTTTCTAGCACCAAATTATCAATTTAGCATGATTACACAAGGATAAGGTGTTGGAGTGATGCTGCTGTCTAGATCTGTCCTGACTATACTTTGTGATCAGTTGAATGCCACTTTGGTGAATTGAAGTACAAATTTCCTCTGTACATTACTTCAAACATTTGACCGCCAGTGTAGGTGGGTCTGTAATACAAGTGTTTACAATAAATCATTCATTTTTCAAATCATGCGTTAAAGCAAAGGTGTTTTGATATCATGACTTAGCAAGGGATGAGTAATAGAGTGAAAAATATGTAATTGTAGTCGTAATTTGATTGACAATGATTAAACCACACAGTTGTTGTAGCGCTTCTAGTGTTCATTTCACCAGGAAACTGCAGCGAAACGTAAAAAGCAGCATGAACAAGTCAGTTTGCAAAAATCAAACTAACGTTAATTCTCTGAGACTATTTACGTCACTCATCAACTGTTAGCCAATTTGCGATATTGACTGTGTTCACGCCTTTTCTTTCCAAAGAGTAACATTTATATTCTTCCATTGAAGCACACAAGATTATCTCTGGAATATTCTCAAATCGTGCTGGATAATACGAATCATCAGGTTTTGTTCAAACTTGTGGAGTCATGCCAGGCCGAGTGCATGATGTCATTAAACAAAAATGGGGACTTACCAAATACTAAGACATTTGAAGTTCATATACATTCTCTTTGCCTCAAACAGAAACTTCTGATGCCCCCGCTCTGACTGAGAGTGAAACGATCAAGTGGCACTCTGCCCCGTGGACTGATGGTGAAAGTTCAACAAAGTTAACGCCCACCCACCGCCAAACATACAAGTGACCTACCAAAGATTGCATCCTTGTACCAGGCCTGCTTTCAAATAAGACCACCCAGTGCACAGATGTTTGGTAAGGTCAAGCAGGATATTTTGAATGTCTTGTAAGCTTCATCATCATGGATTTGCCCACACAGTTCTGGAGTACACTAGAGACTGAGTCATGCAATTACACTCCAAGTGCAGTGACTCTCTACACCTCTGAGAAAGAGACACTCCAACACAATTATCTCTTTATCTGCTTGACGGAAATCTAAAAGGCCTGACTCATCTACTTTAATCTTTTCAAAGGAGAAACAGATTTGAAAGATTGTTGAAAGTATCCAGCAGATGAATGTAACCCAATGGCAACTCAAGCCGAACATGGTGCGCTTCAAGGCCATCTAGAGTTGAAAATGAGCAATACAACCTCTATCGATCAAAGCGAGGCCTCTAAATAGAAATAAGACGTTAATCTTTGTTATTTTAGAGCGTTGGCGAAAAGTATGATTATTAGTGAATAAGGCAAGCTTTGAGAAGACTTCTTTTGTGGTAAAAAATAACACCATATGGCTTTAGAACAACATGGAGACTTTTGGTTGAACTACTCCTTGAACAAACTTCACTTTTAAGAGATGTGGATTTGCTTTTTTGATCTGAAGATGATGATGTGGCGTATTTGGCAGGAGTATAGTCAGATCATTTTCTTGTATCAGAATCCGGGACGAGGAGATTTAGAGGAAACTTTGTTGAACTCAATTAGCGAACATCTAGTAAGCTGCCAATCAAGACAGCATTTTAAGTCATTATAGGTGTGCTCAGAGCTGGCCCTGCCTAATAAGTACATATGCCACTGCATTGGGCCCCTGCTGCCACTAGCTATATGCTTGCCAATAGTCCAATGGAACCTGTCAAATCTATTAAAAATACTGCATATGCGTTGAAGAAAAGACATGGAGAGCTAAGTATGAGAATTTGACCTCTCAACCTAGGATCTGATGTGTCGACATTTGTAAGACAGCTGGTTAGTTGTATGGGCGATACGGGTTCGAGTCCACCATTTGCCAATTTCAGTATTTTCCCGTTATCGATCTATGTAGAGCAAGACATACAGTACAAGTAATTGGAAAGTCACTTTAAAATGTAAAAAATTAGCACAAAGGGTCTAAATAGAGTGTCTAAGGGGACTGTGATATCACTGAAGATAAACACAACATTTTCGTCATGATCACTTAAGGTTTTGCACTCGCTCTATCGCACCGTTGTCACGAAAAGAGAGCTGAGCCGGAAGGCAAAGCTCTCGATCTACCTTCAATCTACTTTCATTCCTACCCTCACCTATGGTCATGTAGGCTGGGTCATGACTGAAAGAACTAGGTCACGAGAACAAGCGGCCGAAATGGGCTTCCTCAGAAGGGTGGCGTGCTTCTCCCTTAGAGATAGGGTGAGGAGCTCAGTCATCTGTGAGGAGCTCAGATTAGAGCCGCTGCTCCTTTGCATCGAAAGGTGTCAGTTGAGGTGGTTTGGGTATCTGGTAAGGATGCCCCCTGGGGAGGTGTTTCAGGCATGTCCAGCTGGGAGGATGCCACGGGGAAGACCCAGGATTAGGTGGAGAGATTACATCTCCACACTGGCCTGGGAACACCTCAGGGTCCCCCAGTCAGAGCTGGTTAATGTTGCTCGGGATTGGGAAGTTTGGGGCCCCCTGCTGGAGCTGCTGCCCCGACGGCTGAAGATGGATGGATGGAACTTTCTTGCATTGCACAGAATTCCTTAAATGATTTGTATAAGATGTGCTTGGTTAGTTTAAGATGTGTTCTTCTTTATTGTAATTCTGAAGTAGTTATACCTGTTCTGATAAACTACAGTTGTACATTTGTAAGCATTACGCTTTTAAATAAATAGACTTGTTTGTTTGCACAATTTATAGGTGTACAGAGGTGTTGAAAATCTGCGTAGGGCCCGCAAAATGCAAGGGCCAGGCCCTAGGTGTGCTACTTGCATAAGGGCTATACAGAAAGGTACAGTACATTCAAAGGTACCTTATTTTTGCCAAACTCTACTAGTGTATACAAAGTTTTCCGCATGCTGTTCCGTCTCATGCACGGTCAAGCATTCAGCCTTTTAAAGTATACTCCTTTGACCGCAAGCCCGTACGGATGCATTCAATGCATGCACACTACGACTGCTTTTTGATACGATTAAGTATCAAAAAGCTGAGGAAGTTCAACCTGCCACAAGAGCTGCTGACACAGTTCTACTCAGCCATCATTGAATCTGTCCTTTGTGAGTCTGTTTATAACTGTCTGGTTTGGTTCAGCCACCAAATCAGATAGAAGGAAACTACATCGGACATTCAGGACTGTTGAGAGGATTATTGGTGCCCAGACTCCAAGACCTGTATGTCTCCAGAGTGAGGAAATGTGCAGGTAGAATCACTCTGGACACCACACCCTGCCCACTCCCTCTTTTAAATGTTGCCCTCTGGCCTGTGCTACAGAGCACTTAGCGTCAGGACATCCAGGTACAAGAACAGATTTTACCCTCAGACCATTTTCCACATGAACAATTAAACTGAGGATTCCCATATAGCGCAATAATGTATAAATATGTCATGTAAATATGGAAATCCACTCATATTTAATTCAATAATTGTACATACCCCTACATTGCACATGTATTACCACTTGCACATGTACATATGCCATTCTATGTTATATATATAGACCCAAATAAATCTGCTCTAATTGTCCAGTCTTTCCAAGGAAGTATCTTTCTCATTGTTAATGCGGGTTGCTGCTTTTGTAATTGGGTTGCTGAAAACCGCAGTAATCAGACGTAAACCCACCACCATCCTGTCGGTCTGAGTCACCATATTCATCCAGCTGTGTGGCCGAGTCTCTGCGGTTAAAGCGCTCTAGGATGTCGCAATAAAAAGCATTCTCTTCCAATTGGTTGCTTCCTCTTCCTTAGGAGATGCAAAGGAGGGGGCCATGTTAAAGTTGGCGAGAAGAACTTATGTTTGCGGTCCCCTTCTGTTATTTAGACCTAATAAAATATTCTTAATTATAGAGAAATGTTAAAGGGATCGTTCACCCAAAAGTGAAAATTCTCTCACCATTTACTCACCCTCATGCCATCCCAGATGTGTATGACTTTCTTTCTTTAGCAGAACACAAATGAACATTCACAAGTGAATGGTGATCAGACATTTGTAGCTCCAAAAATCACATAAAGGAAAAATAGAAGTAATCCATAAGACTCCATGGTATTACTCCCAGCTAATTCTAATGAGTCTGGGGGGTGGAGCTTTAACTTCTATCTAGAGATTATGTGAGAAAGATTTAAACTTGGTATTGGAGGAAGGAGGGTGGACCAGAATTAAAAAACAAATGTCAAGTCTGATTCTATTGGACCCCCTCTAGATCGTATAGGCTTGGTCTTTAAGACACATCCACCTGCTGGCGATGCCAGTCGGAGGACATGGCCCATGTTATTTGGTGGTGTGTTGAGATCAAGTAATTTTGGTTGATGGTTCAGAGTTTTGTGTGCGACATATTGGGCAATTGGGTTTCGTTTTTCTCTGTGTTGTGGGCGATGGGGCGGTCATCGATGTGGGGAATAATGCGTAAAAAATTGGGTTCTGATCAGTGTTATTATCGCCAGGCAAATTATTTTAAGGGGATGAAGGTCGACTAGGGCGCCATCATTTCAGGAGTGGTGTACGGAGATGGGGAGGGTGGCGGCTTTAGAGGAAGTGTCATTTAGAAGATTGGGTAACTTAGAATTGTTTGTTGGGAAATGGGGCAACTATTTGGAGTTTTTGGGGGGCTCTCGGGGAGCGACAGTGGAGAGAGAGGTATAGGTATATATATATATATATATATATATATATATATATGTATATTTATTTATATATATGTATATGCTAATGTGTGACCACAGTGATGTTTGTTGAGGGGTGGGGCGGGGTTGGGGATTGGGATTGGGATTGGGAGGGGTAAATGTTGATTCTGTCAGGACATCCATGTACAAGAAATGTAAGCGCAGCGTAGTTCTAGCGGGAAGACTAGCAGCTGTACATCATCGCACCATTAGCTGGGTAATTCACAGCCATTCACATGTAAGCCGTTGCTTTATAAGTCTACTCACAATCTATCACATTGCTGTTTCTGTGTGCTAACACGGCAACCTCCACCACCCCACCACCAGTTGAGTCCCATCCTGCACGGGGTAGGCTCCTCACCCCTGCCTCTTATCTCCGGCAGGATATGACTAGGACTACAACTTCAGACGGGGCCTATGCCAAAGAGAGACATTACTTTTCTGTTTTATATTCATCAAATAAATGTCATCTTCAATTTCATTCAAGTCTGCGAGTGTTCCTGATAGAACAGTTTTACCCTCAGGCCATTTTTCACACGAACAATTAAACTGAGGACTCCCATATAGCGCAATAATTTATAAAAATATCATGTAAATATGGAAATTCACTCATATTTAGTTCAATAATGGTACATACCCCTACATTGCACATCTATTACGCATATGTTTTGCTTTTCTTTGTTTACTCTAGGAATCTATATTAAAAAAAATGGTAATTACAAAAAAAGTTTTAGATTAAATTAGATTAAAGTATGCCAGATGGTGATAAAAAAAGAAAGAAAACATGGTGAGGTACGTTTTAGAGATTGTGAGAATGTGGGCTTGTCTGTGTTATGTTGATACTCATTCATTTTCAGCATGAATCTGTAACTATGGGCTGTTATGACCTCAGTTTCTAAGTTTGCATTATTATATCAGCACTGCAACATATCAGTGCCTACTGTATAAATCCATGTAAACATCCACGTTAAGTGTTAGGCGTTAAATGTTTTGCCCTGTCTATTGTGAGCATTTCTGCACGTGCAAGGTTGGCGCATGCACAGCGTTTGACAGATGCGGGCAAGCTTCCAAACACAGAGATATGGTGCAATTTACCCTTAGTGTACAGAACTAATAACCTAAATTATTTCGACACTGACAATGCTAGACCGTCACTGAAAAGGCTTCCAAACTTCACTTCCAATTGTCAGATTTGTCCAAATTTGTGAAGCATCCTTAAAGTTCAGCCTTTAATCAATATCATTATTTCCCCGCCCTCATGTTCTTCCAACCCCGTGAAACTTTCTGTATTTTGTGGAACCCAAAAGATGTTAAACAGAATGTTATGGACTGACAGTCTCAGTCGCCATTCCCTTTCATCATATGGAGGGGATAAAACATGCAGTCAAAGTAAATGATGATTATGGTTAGCATTCTGTCAAACATCTTATAGGAATAATTTTTTCACCCTCATGCCATCCCAAATGTGTGTTTTTTATCTTCTGCTGAACGCAAAGATTTTTAGAAGAATATCTCCGCTCTGTTGGTTCATAGAATGCAAGTCAAAGGGTGCCAAAACTTTGAAGCTCTGAAAGCACATAAAGGCAGCATGACACTGGTTCAAATCTGTCTTCAGAAGGGATATGATACGTGTGGGTGAGAAATAGATTATTATTTCAATCATTTTTTACACTTTCACATTCTTCTTCTTGTGTTTTGATGATTCAGTTCATTGTGCATATCGCCACCTACTGGACAGGGAGGAGATATAATAGTAAATAATTGACTTTATATATTATAAAGTTATATATATATATATATATATATATATATATGTATCTGTTTCTCACCCACACCTCTCATATTGCTTCTGAAAATCACTGGAGTCATATGAATTACTTTTATGCTGCCTCTATGTGTGTTTTTGGAGATTCAAAGTTCTGGTCACCATTCACTTGCATTGTATGGACCAACAGAGCTGAGATATTCTCCTAAAAAACATCATTTGTGTTCTGCAGAAGAAAATAAGTCACACACATCTGGGATGTGTATGAGGGCAAGAATTATTATTATAATTTTTTTTGGTGAACTATCCCTTTAATTTTTTAATTAAAGAAAGAAATCATATGGGTTTGGAACAACATGTTGGTGAATGATGACAATTTCCATTATTTACAATGATATTAATAGTATTATTATGTTTATTAATCATTTTGTAATGCATGATAAATGTGTATCATGTACTGGAATATAGGAGAATCTGGCATTTTCCCAGTGGGCCGTCGCACTTTGGGGCCAATCGGGGGCGGACTGTCCATCGGGAGAAACGAGCGGTCCAGTGGGTCGGCTGCGAAATGTGCCGAATGGGCCGCGATAAGCTAAAATGAGCCCCTGCAGAACGGACCACAAAACGGGGCTGTGATATGCAGAAAAGGACAGTGAACCCCCCCCCACCCCCACGCTCAACAACTTTTGGGCCATTGGGTAAAATCCCGGGGCCGATTCTCTTCCCAGTCCAGCCCTGACATGAAAGTAACTAGTTACTCACTACTTGAGCATACTTTTTATTGAATACATTCTTACTCTTACTCAAATAATTTGTAACATTATTACTTTTACTTCTACTTGAGTAAAGTTTTTTAAGGTAATTGTACTTTTACTGGAGTCAAGTTTTTGGCTACTCTACCCACCTCTGCTCACATGAGTGCTGGAAAGCAGCCGCCAGAGATTATTTTAGTATCAACTTGATCAAGTACTGACACATCTGACTTCTCGACATGATGATAAAACATTGAGGCTTTACTAAAAACATTAAGGTCTAAAGCCCCGGTAATCCACCCCTAGTGGCGCCCATGGTTTGGAACAATATGAGGGGGAGTATATAATGCCACCATTTTTTTAGGGGTAACTATCGCTTTAAAGAGGCTGCATAAGTTTGTCCTAAAGCAGCTTTGACCCCTGGGAACAGACCATATGGGCCTCCTGCAGGTTAACTGATTACTACTCACTCATTTAGCAGAAGCTTTTCTCCAAAGTGACTTACAGTTCACTAATTAAAGGACAATCCCTCTGCAGTACGTTAAATGGCTTGCTCAAGGGCACAGTGATGGCAGTTCATCAATCCTCAGGGGGTTTGAACTTACAACCTCTTGGTTACCAACAGTTATTTAACCAGTAGGCTACATCATTCCAATCAAGGGCACGGAGGTGTTAATGAAGATCTGATGTGCATGCCATACCGGGCCTGCTGCCTGATTAACAATGGCAATGTTTGGAATAGCACACTAACATACTACTCATACTATAACAACAGCATATAATACCATACCGGGGGTCAAGTATGCAATTTCTACATTTGCCAAAATGAGCAGTATAAAGCTGGGATTTTACATAGCAACTGGCCCAAAAGTTTGGGGGTGTTCGCTGTCCTTTTCTGCATATCGCGTCGCCGTTTTGTGGATCATTTTAGCTTATCGTAGCCCATTCGGCCCGTTTCGTGGCCGACCCACTGATACGCTCGGTTCTCCCGATGGCCAGTCCACCCCTGAATGGCCCCAAAGTGCGTCGGCCCACCGGGAAAATTCCCGGTATGCCAGATTACAGTCCAGCCCTGAACATAAGTAATGTCTGCAGCATTACTCTGCATGGCCTCTGACGTTGCCAGTGAATCCAGCTACAATCGTCTAGATAATTGACTTAAAATGGCACCAACGGGTGGTGGTTTGTGGCAGGTATAGAAGATATAAGATATAATAATAGAAGGATAAACCAAGCTACCTCTTTTATTGTCCACTGTAGGGACCATACATGATTCTTTCACAAAATGTTCCACTAGAGGGCGCCATGACTGCAGGGAACTGCAGGTGGGTTCATTGAGGATTCAACAGTCCTCAGACAATTGAGCCGCAAACACAGATCTATCCTGACAACATTCGTTCAAGAAGGTAACTGGTATATTTCAATGTCTCTAGGGTCCTGGTGTATTTAAAGGAATAGCTCCCCCAAAATGGAAAATTCTGTAATTATTTACTCAACCTCATGTTGTTCCAGATATGTATGCTGTAATGACAGTTTGCAGTACCCACGTTTGTCAGAATCTTAGGGTGTGTTCACACTTGTAGTTCGGTTCTCTTGGTCCTCCTGGTCCGGAACAAAAATTAAAATGATACATTTAGTCCTGGTTCGTTTAGCGTTCACACTGGCATTTTTAACACTGAAACTAACGATACAAAACCAAAGGCATCAGGGAAAAGTCACGACCTGATTGGACAGCTTTTATGACGTGTATTTTTTGATGGAACTTACCGAACATCCTAAACAATGCTGGTGAAATGCGTTCGTTGGATGTATATATGTATATATATGGTGGTATTTTTACCAGTAGAGATCAAACGAAGAGTTAATAAAATGTGTAACGGAGTCAAAACAGTGCCAGGAATTACTCCATTGCACACACAAACGAAGATATGCTGCAAGGACGGCTGACGGCGGTTCCGACGCCTGTCCCGAACTATAATGGGCAACATAGCTCCTATGATGAGAAGAACCAGGTATGCTTGAGGTCTGTATTAGCAAAATGACTTCCTGTTTTTGGTCTGTTTATACATCGTTAGTCCATGTTGCGTTCATATATCAATCGAACCTCACCAGAGTTCGTTTGGAAGCGGACCGAGACCCACTATACAGGCAGTCACGGTCCACTTGCTTGGTGCGCACTAAGGTTCGGGTGACAGTGTTCACACTTGTTGAAATGAACCGCACTAACAGAGCAATCGCACCAGAGTTTGTTTTAAGTGTGAACACACCCTAATATTCTCCTTTTTTGTTCTATGGGAAAAAGTTCAGCATACAGGTTAGAAAACACATGGGTGAGTAAATAATGAGAGGTTGTTTTTT
This sequence comes from Xyrauchen texanus, assembly GCF_025860055.1. Taxonomy (NCBI): domain Eukaryota; kingdom Metazoa; phylum Chordata; class Actinopteri; order Cypriniformes; family Catostomidae; genus Xyrauchen; species Xyrauchen texanus. The sequence goes on along the minus strand of NC_068306.1, from coordinate 7,160,929 downwards.
AATTCATTTTAGGGGAAATGTTTTTTTAAGTCACAAAATCCATTATGAAGTGGATCTTATGAGTTGAAGCTGTAAGAAACATTTACATTTATGCATTTGGCAGACGCTTTTATCCAAAGTGACTTACAGTGCAATTATTACAGGGACAATCCCCCCCGAGCAACCTGGAGTTAAGTGTCTTACTCAAGGACACAATGGTGGTGGCCGTGGGGTTCGAACCAGCAACCACCTGATTAACAGCCCTGTGCTTTAGCCACTACACCACCACCACTCTAAAAGCAATGAGAACTGTTATACACACACCGGCCCGTGTGAAATGTGTTGTGGCGTTCGGGCAGGGCAAATTGATGCCCTACGCAGAGTTCCAGTTCGCAGACTTTCTGCTGCCATCCTAGGGAGTTGGTGCCCTACGCAGACTGCGTAGTCTGCTTATAGGGAGTGGCGGTACTGGTTCAGGTATGCATTATCAGTTCATGTCAAAATACTGCGATCCAAAATGAACTGAACCGAGTGGTTTATGACACATTGCTCACTTCTGGAATTTCCTTTTTTTATCAATCTGACACACCTTTTGATTTTTGATGACTCAAGTCTTTTGCCGTTGTGTCTTCCAGTCTTTAAAGGGATAGTTCAGTGGTTAAGGCTCTGGGTTACTGACCGAAAGGTCAGGGGTTCAAGCCCCAGCACTGTCAAGGTACCACTTTTGGGCCCTTGAGCAAGGCCCTTAACCCTATCTGCTCCAGGGGTGCTGTTTCATGTCATGTCATGACCCTGCGCTCTGACCCCAGCTTAGTTGGGATATGTGAAAACAACTGCATTTCATTGGCTCCTGTACAATGACAATAAAGTTGAATCTTAATCTTAATTTCCTTTCATGGTGGGCAAAATATGCAATGAACGTGAAAGGTGATTGAGGCTATCATTCTGCTTAATATTTCTTTTGTGTTCCACAGAAGAAAAAATGCACTTGGCACAACATGAGGGTAAATAACGATAGAATGTATATTTTTGGGTGAACTATCCCCATGATAAAAATGGCTATAAACTTTAACGTATTGAGCTATATTGTACTGAAGATAATTCTGCTTATTGCGCCATTGGAAGTACTTTGTTTTAAAACACACAAAGCTCAAATGCTGGCTGACGAAATGCTTAACAAAATGCTTTTAAATGGTAAATGGTCTGCGCTTGTATAGCACTTTTTTTAACCTTAGGTGTTACCAAAGGTCACACACACATTCACATTCTCATTCACACTTGTACACCAATGGCAGCAAAAATGTGGTTATTATTATTTAAACTGATTGCATGTCACACATCTGGGCATGTCAACGACCCCATTCCCCCAAATTCTAGGAGTCTGATTTACTCTTTTATTCCCCAGAATACAGGTAGTCCAAATGTGTATTTATTAAGAACTCCACATAAATAATGAAGATCATAGAAGAATTAAATTCTTGACTCATCTTAATAGTTATCAACAGTATAGAACAAAAACTTTAATATGGCATGTACAACACCATTAAACAACAACAACAACAACAAGCACTAGAGATGAGATATTAGTATTAACGTTAATTGGCATTAAATTACTGCATAATCAATAGCAAAATTAAGAAAGGTCTAAAACGATGCCTAAACAGCTATTTCGCAATTGGTTAACATTAACCACAACCGATGTGCCGTCAACCGAAAACTGAAGTCGCTTCAGAGGTGGACCAAGTTGTTACATTTTGATAAAATATGACTAAATAAAAACACTGTTTCTCTTTGAAATAACATACATAGTTGAATTGACATGAGAGCACAATAAGACCTACATATATTGATGCTAAGCCAAACCTTTTTCACCAAAACAACTTACAAGGGCAAAAATCATATTCTTGATAATAATTTTTGTATTAAAATATATCTAAAAATCCTTAAAACAAGATCAATTTGATTGATCTTGTTTTAGAAACAACACTGCATGAGATATTTGGGTTTTTCAGAGAATGTATTTTTAACATGTGAGTTTTGTCTTACTGTACTGGCAGAGTTGTTATAGTCAAAACAATTGAAAAAATCCACCAGTGATGAAGAAGTAATCCAAAGTATTTTGAATAAGTTACTAACCTTGAGTAATCTAACGGAATACTTTACAAATGACATTTTACAGCATGTAATCTGTAGTGCAATACATTTAAAAAGTAACCCTCCCAACCCTGGTGAGGATTATTTAAGCAGGTAGTTGAGAATGCAAATAGACGAAAGTGCCACTATTGCGGAAGATCCAGAAGAAAAGTACTTCTGATGTTGTCTCGGTGTCCACATTATGCAAGACCCATTTCAGCATTCTGCATTTCAATGCTAAAGACCGTTGTACACAGAATACATTGTGAAGTTCAGTTCTCAGAGTAGGGTAGTTGGCGAACTGTTAGTCCCTCAGTAATCCAAGTTTCTTCAAAGCTTCTCGTCGGTTCTCGCCATCTTTACCGTGTGGGGTGATCAGAACGCTTATGCCGTTGGAGCGAGCTAACTTTTGGGCATCGTAACCTGGCTGTGAAGGCTGAACTGAAGCAGCAAGGAGCGATTTGTTTGAACCTTCAGCTGCACGGCCAATACTGAAGTCCTTCGCGCTACCTGCAGAAAGAGGTCGACCTCTGATTTTTCGTAACTGACCAGGAGATAACTGAACATTGGTTTTGTCTGGTTTAGTTGCATGTGAGGTGGGGTCAATGACGATGCTGTTATGACCTACACCTGACCGCCGCTCAAGATTGGTCCCATTTGGATGTGTTGCTTGAGGGGTTGGTTCAAAAGCAATGCTGCGAAGACCTACGCCTGACCGCCCCAAAGAAGCCGATTTGACCTCATAGGGTCTTGCGGGATGCTTCTTCAAATAAACTTGCCTACTTTCAGTGTCTATGAGTTTTGGCATGTCTATTTTTGGGTGCGCCACTCCTAGTACAGAACTTTCAGCTAGTTTAGTGTCCTGCACTGTTTCTACTGAAGGTGCTGTTGTGTAAGTACTTGGTTTACTGGAGGAAAGTGTGGTATCTTTTGCTTTGAATGTTGAGGATTGATTAGAAGAGATATTGGGCCCTGAATTGACTTCCGCACTCTTTAGCAGGCCTAATTTTTTCAAGGCTTCCAGTCGTATCTTCTGTTGATCCAGCTGAGGACGGTCACTCTGCGGTAGTAAAGAGTGCGTGGCACCTGTGTCTTTGTGGCTTTTGAAGATGATATTAGAAGGCAGTTTCTTGGGTTTAGGAGCCACAGCTGGTGGGCTTTTGGTCTCACTGTACTCTTTTGGAACTCCAGGTACATGCTCTGAAGATGGTGAAGGTGTCATCAGTTTGTCAGCGGAAGCATGTTGTGCAAACTTCAACGGTGTCAAATCAGGCACTTTCTTCATGGAAGCCTTCTTGTGCAAATTCTCATGCTCATTGTGGTTCAATGGTCCTCTTGAGTTGGAGTCAACACTTTGGGATTTACTCATCTCAGCAGGCTTGTCACATCCACCACCAGGTTGTGGCACTGTGTTTGGGAGTTCAGGAGTCCAGTCTGGTGGACCATCAAAAACGAGCATTGGAAGTGGTGGTCCGGCGCTCATCTCTGCTGGTTCATCCATGAAGTCTGAAGGTGGAGGAATCAAACCCACCGGAATTTCTGAGGACACTTTCTGGGGCTTCTGCGGAGACTTGGCATCCAAACTCGGAGGAGAATGGCCTATCAAGTTTGAGTCTCTAGGCAACTTTGCTTTAACTGGTGGTTCAGGTATGAAAGAAGGTGGAAGGTCAGCCACATCACTCAATAGTCCAATGCTTGGTTTAGTTCCTTCTGAAACTGTCCTTCCAGTTTGTTGATGGTCAAACTTTGATCTGAACCCATCAAGTTCATCGGGAGATGATTCAACAGGTCTACTGACTAGGAGTAACGGAGTTGGCACAGGATACCTCTGAGATGGTCTCTGATCTCTTATCTTGACTTGGTTTGGGTTCTCATGGGCTAATAGCTCTGAAAGAGAACATTTCGAAGTCAAATATATATATATATATATATATATATAAATAAAAACAAAGTATGCAAACATAGACTAGAAGAAACCAATGAAAAACGTAGAAATTGGAGGGAAAATGCAACTGTTGTTTTACAAGAAGATCCTAAAACGAACAATGAGATACTTCAGATATAATCCAGAGTATAATACAGTGTTTAAAGACAGCGCTGGTAATACTGCTTACCCTCGGGTTTGTTGTGGTTGACGGAGGGGTGATGAATATTGTTTCCTGCCAGGTTATGAGATGGGCGATCAAGCTCATCGCTAGACAAACCGCTGTCATCTTCTACCTCTAGAGCATCAATAGTCTCCTCCAGAAACATGATTGCTTTCTCCTCAGCAGAAAGGTGTCCAACACTATCATCACTCTATCATAAAAAGAAAAGAGTGATAAAGACCCTCCCAAACCTTTTGAAATCTTTCAGATGGCTGTTGAATCACGTTTCACACCGCACCAATGTAATTTGTTCAACTCGGTGTGTATTTTTCCAATGTGACAGAACTAGTGTGGGGATGTTACTTTTTAAAACAATGCCTTACATTATTGTAGATTTGCATTTCTTTTTCTCACAGTCATTTTGGGTGAAAGTAACTGTGATGAAGAGCAGGGCGTGGCCAGGCCGTGATGGAGCACGGAATCAGCTAATCAGCAGGAGAGCGAGATAAGGGCAGCAGGAGGCGCCGGTTCAAGAGAGAGACACACACACACACGGCCGCGTTACATGTGTGTCTGTGTCCTTATGTTTTATGTTGTTTTAAGTTCATTTATATCATTCAAATTTATGTTTACTGTTCAGATGGCTCCCGCCTCCTCCATGCCCATCCTTTATCTGTTACAGTTCAAGGATGGGCAAGGAGGCGGCGGGAACTGGCTGAACCGTAAACATAAATAATTATAATGATATAAATGAACTTAAAACAACATAAACATAAGGACACAGACACACATGCCATGTGCGTCTCTCTCGCTCTCGAACCAGCTGATTCAGCGCCGGCCGTGCTCCATCACAGCCCGGCCATGCCCTCCTCCTCGTCACAGTAACATACCTCTAAATATTTTGATCTTGGAACTTGTAACGCAGTTAAATCTAATGCTGGACAGAACCAGATGGCCAAAAGATCCTTATAGAACTCCTTATAGATCTAGTTTCTAAAGGTTCAGATACCTTCCAAGATAATTTATAAATATTTCATTTTTGATTGACAAAGACAACACTTCAAAATTGCGATAATTTACGTTTAATTTGTTCCAGTCTCTTTGACAAATTATTTAAACAAACACAAGTTAAATCAAGTTTTAGAAGTTAAACTTTAAGGAGAGTTTTGTTCAACCAAGATAGCAAACATCACTAAGTATACACCGTGTTTCCTTGTTCCTCTTCGGAGTAGAAGGTTGTATTGATAATCCCAAATATATTTGTTTTAGCGACTGCATGATACAAAGTAGACAATGAAATTGTCTTTTGGAATGAAACGCTAACCTTCATTTTACTGCACCCTCAAATCAACCTGCCTATGTATACATTTTCTTCCGTCACTCATAAAGAGGATTTCAGAGACAAATTCTCATGTTTGTCAAAAACACAATGTTGGTTTAGATGTTTTAGGAAAATACTCACACAGCCAGTGTTGTTGCTGGCCACACTATCACTGCTACCCGCACTGTCCATACCGGTCACAGATTCCATGGCAATGCCCCCAGGCCAGCTGTCACTTTTTGGCATTGCACATTGGACGAGCCAGGTACTGGCATGGGTCTTTAAAAAAGAGCCTCTTCTGATAATTCAAAATAGAGTAAATCTACAAAAAAAAAAAAAAAAGATAAATGCATAGGTGCGTAAGCAAATAAGATCACAGTGAGTTAAGAACTTTGCATCTTTTTTCTAACAACAACATCTGCAACTGCAAATTAGGTTTTAGAAAATAAGAGTGGTGTTTTGCTACAGTATTCTCGGGGTTGCTAGGTGGTTGCGCACTGGCCCAGGTCAAAACAGCCCATTCTCTATGAAGAGAGATGTTCAATTTGGCCTCCAGTAAAGTCTATCACAAAGGACTGAACATCTACCACATAGCTGGAGGTAAACTGCATCCACCCTCTAGATAACATCTGTCCATGCTTGACTCACCTGTTCAGGTGAGCTAATCAAAACAAAACACATAATTACTGAAACACATGTAGGCTACCTGACACAGGCAGTTGAAAGCCTACGCCCAGAGAACAACATGTGCCTGGATTGCAGAGAGGCATTTTGACAATTTCAACAAATATGATTACTCTAAAAGCAACAGTGACGTGTACAGACCTTAGCAGGGACAGGGGCGAAAGAACATGGGTGAAATTTGCCGTCAATAAGTTTTAAGTTGGGGGGTGCGTCTTTACATTTGTGCACAAAAGGGCCACAAATCTGTAGCATGTCTGTGCTGCTCGAGGTGAAAATTAAACCTGTTTACATTGAGGTGTGTTAATACGTCCATCTGAATAAGATCTTTGAGAAAAGTTTAGTAAACACAACACGGCTTGGTTTCAAAACCAATTGAGCTGCCTACATAGACAGCATTTTAATCATCAGGGACGGGCACAGACATTTTGAGGAGCAGTCACTTTAAAATTGTACATAGGTGGCGGCCTAGATTGGAGTAGGTAAGCCTGTTAAAGGGATAGTTCACCCAAAAATGAAAATTCTGTCATTATTTACTCAGTAGGTCCTTAAAATGCAAGTGGATGGATGACATTAACATCATCAATACAACTCCAGCTGTTAAATTAATGTCTTCTAAAGCTATACGATCGCTTTTGGTGCGAAAAAGATCAATATTTAAGTACTATTTAACTATAATCCAATGCTGCAGAGGGTGGAGTCCAAACGGTCTCTTGTGTGACGTATTCACATTGTCACGATTTACATTTATGCATTTGGCAGACATTTTATCCAAAGCGACTTACAGAGCCCTTATTACAGGGACAATCCCCCCGGAGCAACATGGAGTTAAGTGCCTTGCTCAAGGACACAATGGTGGTGGCTGTGGGGATCGAACCTACAACCTTCTGATTACCAGTTATGTGCTTTAGACCACTACACCACCACCACTCACAGTCTCCAATTTGAGACATCCAGGACAAGCACACAATCGCACCATTGTGAGTAAAAAAACAGATAAATTCAAATCTAAACCAAAATAAATGGAGATTCTGTGCAGCGTTCCTCCTACTCACTTGTAAACAGCGCTGTTCTTCCGATTGTGACGCACATGTGTCAGTTCACACGTGTTTCTAATGCCAATACGATTACATCACATGCGCAAGAGTTAAAAAAGTACTTAAATATTTGTCTTTTTCGCACCAAAAGCGACCATGTTGCTTTAGAAGACATTAATATAACAGCTGGTGTCAACTGGATGGTTTATGAAGACTATCTGTGTTTTTGGAGTTTCAAAAGAGAAATCACCATTCACTTGCATTTTAAGGACCTACTGAGCTATGTTTTTTTATTTACATAATTTAATTTTTCAAAAAAAAAACATTACCTTGGTATAGGTTGCATTCACTGGTTTAAAAACTTGCACAAAAGAATCCACAACTGTACGAAGATCCTAAATTCTAAATCCCAAATATTCATTGTATACATGAAGTCCAGGGAAGTTTGGTTCATAATAATACAAATAAAATACTGTTGTCATGTTAATTATTGAGCCAATATGAATAAAGGACAATATCATGTCTGGCATAATGTAAACTAACACAAACAGATGGTAAGTAGGCTGCTGAATGTGCATGATAGACACAGTTTATCATCCAAATTGGTCCCATCTCAGTTAGGACGCTGCCTATGTGGGCAGTTGATAGCAAGTCAGTTCGCTAGATTTTGGAACAAAGCCCACGTAAAACTAATTATTTAATTTCTGCACAAAATTAACTGAGAAAACCAAGAGGAGAAAAACATAGAAGTCAGCAAAACCACCGAGAGATGTGCACAAATGTGAATGCTAGCCATTATTAGCACAAAACTTGGATAGGCTTTCAAGTTGTTCAGCATATTTCAGCCCATCCTGCCTCACTGAGGTGAGGTAATTGTGAAAGACACACCTCTCTGTGAGAGAAACAACAAAATGGATGGGCGATGGTTTCAAGCAACACCTAGAAAAACTGAATTCGCCCTGGACTGCCACGGTGCCTGCTCAGATCTTTTCGTTTATGCCACAAATCCAGCTGATTTTCTCCAAATGTATCCATATGGAAAACAATTACCTTGCCTTTTGAGTTTTCGGACGTTTGTACAGTAGTTTGCATAAGAGTTCTGTGCTGTGTATCCTTAACAATGAACACAAGTCAAACAAGTGAAACCAGATAGGTATTTATGAGGAAATTGTGCTAAATGAACCTTTCAAATATGGTGAAGTAATCAGGTTCCGCAACGTATTGTTGGGTTTCCCCTTGAGCCCACACATACCATTGTTTCCAGAAAGAACAAGTATGTCTTGGTGTTATTTTGTTTAATTTGAGGGAGTGGTTGCTTATAACAGAACTTTGAACAGGAAAAGGATATTAATGTCAAAGAGGAACCTTCAAATATTGGATTTTACTGCAGTGTAGAACAAAGACATGATGTGGATGACACATGCCAGAGAATGTGAAATTAATAAGGATAACTGGCGTAATCCAGGGCGTAGATCTGGCTTGAACTTTCCAAGCATTTACATGTTTCAATTGATCATTCATTAATAAATAATATTAACATCAAAATGCATGACTACAATTCATCTTTTCAATAAAGAACATCTTTTCAATTTCTATAGGAAGTCATTTGGATATGTTTTGTGTGGTAAGGGACCGTCTGAAAAGTCCACACATTGTGCTAAAACATGCTAATACCATGGAGGATGTGGTAAGGGACCATCTGACAAGTACACACATTGTGCTAAAACGTGCTAATACTGTGGAGGGTGTGGTTAGTGACCGTCTGAAAAGTCCACACATTGTGCAAAAACGTGCTAATACTGTGGAGGGTGTGGTTAGTGACCGTCTGAAAAGTCCACACATTGTGCAAAAACGTGCTAATACTGTGGAGGCTGTGGTAAGGGACCGTCTGAAAAGTCCACACATTGTGCAAAAACGTGCTAATACTGTGGAGGCTGTGGTAAGGGACCGTCTGAAACGTCCACACATTGTGCAAAAACGTGCTAATACTGTGGAGGCTGTGGTAAGGGACCGTCTGAAAAGTCCACACATTGTGCAAAAACGTGCTAATACCGTGGAGGATGTGGTAAGGGACCATCTGAAAAGTCCACACATTGTGCAAAAACGTGCTAATACCGTGGAGGGTGTGGTAAGGGACCGTCTGAAAAGTCCACACATTGTGCAAAAACGTGCTAATACTGTGGAGGCTGTGGTAAGGGACCGTCTGAAAAGTCCACACATTGTGCAAAAGTGTGCTAATACTGTGGAGGGTGTGGTAAGGGACCATCTGAAAAGTAAACACATTGTGCAAAAGTGTGCTAATACTGTGGAGGGTGTGGTAAGGGACTGTCTGAAAAGTCCACACATTGTGCTAAAACATGCTAATACCGTGGAGGGTATGGGAAGTGTATAAAAAAATAATAATAAATGTATAAACCATTCAAAATGTATACATAACGAAGACCCCTTAAGTGCCCCTAAATTGCGTACTAAATTGCATTTAGTACGCAATTTTATAACACCAAAACCAAGCGTACACATATAATGTTTATGCCTTGTGGCTTAACTTTTGACTTTATTTATTTTAACGATTATAAACTGGCCCAATTCACTTCTATTGAAAGTGCATTAGTGTCAATGCATCATTTTTTTAGAAATATTTCGAAATAATTTTTTGTTGTAATCAACATTATGCCATAACACTGAATACTGCACAGTCAACCAGTCTATATGTCAGTCAACGGTCCTGATCACACTTTCAGGGTTAATTCTGCCATAACGACTGGCTGACTGTACATTATCCCTCAGTTACTTGAGGGTTACACCACTTGACTCATTAAATAAAAAAGGTGAAAATTGTATAATAATTGGAACGCATATAAAACAAACATGCGTACAATAATTGCATTACTATGAACTTGGCATGTGTGATTAAGACTAAGATATTTCCTCACAAATACCTCAGAAATGACCTGTGATTTGGATGAGTACACAAAAGTTCAGGAAGCTTAATGAGATGTAAACGAGACAAGAAATGTGAAATATTTGCCCGTGACAAGACGGTCCAGCCTGGCCAATAATTGACAGTGAATAAACACAAACAGTCCAAGTCCACCTGCAAAGTACATATGCTCAGGAGCTCAGCACACCTCTCTTTGCATAATTCTGTATACGGTCCCCATCGTTTATCCACATGATTCCCAGGAGAACACTGCGCTAATGAAAGATTTAGGAGCGGCCCACGGCTGTTTAGGTGTCAAATGCATTGTACACTTAATTAAACGACAGCAAACTCCCTTTCGGCTATATCGGATGAACTAAAACCTCAGTGTCTAACTTTAGACAGTCTGAGAAAGCACACAAACATTGTTGTTTACTTTCATTTCTATAGTGTTCTGATCCAAGCAGTGCATTTCTGGAAACCAAAAACAGGCCATCAATTGCATATTAAAGTCCTCGAATTCCAGTTGCTAATAATCAAGATAATAAGTCATATTTCTACAACTTACTTTGCCAATAAGTGTGAATTCTGATAAAAATCAGAGTCCTGAATAACGAGTTACAGTATACGACTCTATATGAAGAAGTCAAACCTCATTTAAAACTATTTAAATTCAAGTGACCAGTTACAACCACATTTTATTTGATTATGAGTAGCTGATATAAAATACTTTTGACATGTTTTGTAACATGACACACTAAAGAATTATTCATATGCATGCATATTTATGACCTCTTAATACATGAGAGACTGCATGGACTATATGTACATTTAAAATGCAGTCATCACACCACAGGATCATTCAAAATGAACAAGTGAAGGTTTTATAAAAAAATAAAATATAAGCAGACCATTTTAAAAATCTGTCAAAGCACCAACAATTTACATATAAAGTATATATATATATATATATAAACTTGGCAGTAAACAAATATGGGTGGAGTTAATTTTTTAGGATGTGACCAGGGATTAAACTTCAGTTGTAATAAGGAGGACCAGACAAAAACCCTTTATAATGTTGTAATATTTAATTACAAAGTTTTGCTATTAAAATACAGGCAGTTACTACCTGGACGTTGTTTGTTTACTTAAAATGAATTTTTCAACCTTTTATTTTATTTTATTATTAACGCACATTTAAACGCATATCAAACAAACGCTCTAACATTACAGGGAGAGAGAAAATCACATCAAAGCAGTTTGTAATTCATCAAAAGCCAGAAAAGTCTTACCAGTCTTAAAGCAGCACAAGATTCCAGTATTCACCTGCTGCGTGACTCGCTCAGCTGGTTGAGAGTGAAAAGAGAGCGTAAAGAGATTCACCAGCGCAACGCTCTTAGCCAATCAGAGCTTGCGTTACACACTGAGCCGTAGCTGATTGGCTGGACGCCTCAGACGTCAACAAATCAGGTCAAGACTGGTAGATGGAACGTTAGCGTACTGCTTTCTGCCAGAGATCATTTAGGCCGAGACGGAGCACTTGAATTAAAATTAATGGGAATAAAAAAAATTTATTGAAATAATCAATATGGCAAATGTTGAAAATTAGTTCCGTTTTACATGTAAAAAAAGAGCCATTCATGCTGCCTTTAAGTGGACCTGGGAAGCTTGTTATGTACCTCAAAGTTTGTCATTCGTTACTACGATTTACATGTTGGCTACTTTACTTGGATGATGATGATGATAATAATAATCCCTATTTTTAACTTTCCTATCCAAGCTGGGCAGTGTTTCTATACATGCCTCTATATCACCCTCATGTGATATAGCAATTCAAAATTGTAATAATGCATGAAACTGCGTACAGTTTTAATGATGTCTTCTCAGTAAACTTGTTGTATTGCACGCAATCAATTGGCATTAAGGTGAGCAGTGTTGGGCAGGGGTGGACTGGGAAGAAAAATCGGCCTGGGATTTTACATAGGAACAGTCCGCCCCTGATCGGCCCCAAAGTGCATCGGGCCACCGGGGAAATGCCCGGTATGCCAGATTAACAATCCAGCTCTAGTTTTGGGTAAATTATTCAAAAAGTAATAGACATCAGATGAAAATACAAGGATAGACATGAAACTGTTCTTTTAATTCTTTCAAATAAATTATATAAAATCAAATAAATTATTCATGAACTGGCCAAAGAATTTTTAGAAAGCATATATTTTAAATATAGACATTACATTTCTATTTAAAATTCACAATTCTTTGAATTCACAATTCAAATTCACAAAAAAACACAATTACATCAGAAGTAACTGTAATTAAATTACTGAAATTGTTTGAGTAATCCCTTACTTTATTTGTAATTACTTAGTAATGCATTACACCCAACATTGAAGATGAATCAATGGCATATGTGGCAGCGGGGGCGTGGTCAAGCGCCCGTCCCCAATCGGCCTGATCAGGCGCGCGAGGGATAAAGGCGGCCGGTGACGATTGTTCGAGAGAGAGAGAATTACGGCATGTCCGTCATGTCTGTTTGTTTATGTTGTGTTTTAAGTTTCTTATTAAATTATTATTTATGTTGACAAGCCGGTTCTCGCCTCCTCCTTGCCCATCCTTCAGCCGTCCACCCTGGGGAGCGCCGCTGCCATCTGCCGGGTGACGGAGTAGCCCGACCGCCCGGATGCGGGGAACGGCCGTCGTCCACGGGGCAAGTGGGGACAGGATACCCCGACTGCCTGGAGCGAGGGAGCCGCTGCCGGGGGCGGAGGAGTGCCCTGCCGTCCCCAGAGACGCGGAGGGGTCGAGGGAAGACCGCCGTCCGCGAGGGGAGGAGGGAAGAAACTCTCCGACCGCCCAGAGCGGTAGAGCCGCTTCCAGGGGCGGAGGAGGGTCCCCATTTGCCGCCAGAAAAGCGGAGGCGCGTTCTACCCGCTGGGGGTCGAAGGTTTCACTCCGGTTCGCCCGGGGTTGGAGCGGCTGTCGTCCGCCTGAGTGTGGAGGAGTGTTCGAGGACCACGCGACGGTACATCAGAGAACCGGTGAGTGAGCTTTTTCTCTCTCTCCTCTCTCTCTCCCTTTCGCACCGTGTTTGCCTTTTCCCTCGCCTATTTTGTTGTTGTTATTCCCCTCCTGTCTCCTCCCAGGGCGAGGAAGGCGGGGATGACCACGCGGGACGCGAGATACACCCCGCCCAAGGGATAGGGGGGGTGTACGTCATGCCGGTGGCACCCCGGCCTGAGATAACGCATGGAGGAATGTGGAGCGGAGGGGGGCGGGGCCGAGTCGGAATATCGCGCGCCCGGTCCCCAATCGGCCTGATGAGGCGCGCGAGGGATAAAGGCGGCCGGTGACGATTGTTCGAGAGAGAGAGAATTACGGCATGTCCATCATGTCTGTTTGTTTATGTTGTGTTTTAAGTTTCTTATTAAATTATTATTTATGTTGACAAGCCGGTTCTCGCCTCCTCCTTGCCCATCCTTCAACTGTTTTACAGCATAATAATGAAATAATCAATCATTTATGTAATTTTATCTGCATAATCTTAAAAATATATAAATAATTTTAGGTTGCTATATTTTAACACAATATTTTTTCAATCAAATAATGACTTTTGACTAATGACAAAAAGGTAAAAACTATAGAGCATGAAATACAAAATTATTGGAATGAAGGAAACTGCAAAGCGGGTCTCCCGCATGATCTCTTGCAGTCTATGCTAGCTCATCAGTCATCCTCGCGGTGGATTATACACAATATACCGTCAGTGAGTTTACATCGGTGGTACACTCAAAATCAGAGTGCATTGTGGGAATGAGTGAACATATATAGGGAACTAATTTGGACACCTCTTCAAAGTGGCTGACATGCAAAATAGTGCACTGTGAGTGGATAGGGGGCGATTTCGGTCAAGAATGGAAGCTGGGGTTGGCTTGACAAACACGTAGACATTTTTATTAACACTTTTCAGTGTATAACAAGTCTCCTCTCCCTACATACTCCCGCCGCCCCTCACTGGAGTGCGAGACCTGTGGGGCACACAGGTGTAACTCATTCACCACTTATCCTCCCGGCCTCGCTCTGCCCAGACGCTACTCGGCCCTGACCTGCTTACCACATACCCCCATCGCAAACTCAGGCCGGGGAATTCTCTGGGCTGTGATCTCCTCCCCCCTCCCCCATTTCTATTGAGGGAGCGTTGGCGCATCAGGATGGTCTCCGGATCCGACCCGCACGTGCCAGGGAGTGGGAACAGGACTAGGAAGTGGGGAGAGAATAGAGAGAGAGAGAGAGAGAAGAAAGCAGAGAGAGAGAGAGAGAGAGAGAGAGAGAGAGAGAGAGAGAGAGACGGGCTCGCGGCCACGGACACACTGATGACTGGTCCTTAGCCGCTCCTCCACCCCCTGACGGACGACAGCTGCTCCTCCATCCCCTGATGGACGACAGCCGCTCCTCCGTCCCCTGGCAGACGTCAGCAGTTTCTCCAACTCCCAGTGGACAGCAGCAAGTCCTCTGTCCCCTGGCAGATGGTAACGATTCCTCCACTTCATGGTGGACGGCAGCAGTTCCTTTGGCTCTTGGCAGATGGCAGCGACTCCTCTGTACCTTGGCGGATGCAACGGCTCCTCCTCATGGCAGATGGCAGCGACTCCTCTGTACCTTGGCAGACGCAACGGCTCCTCCTCATGGCAGATGGCAGCGACTCCTCTGTACCTTGGCAGACAGCAACGGCAACGGCTCCTCCTCATGGCAGATGGCAGCGACTCCTCTGTACCTTGGTGGACAGCAACGGCTCTTCCTCCTGGTAGATGGCAGCGACTCTTCTCTACCTTGGCGGACAGCAACGGCTCCTCCTCCTGGCAGATGGCAGCGACTCCTCTGTACCTTGGCGGACAGCAACGGCTCCTCCTCCTGGCAGATGGCAGCGACTCCTCTGTACCTTGGCGGACAGCAACGGCTCCTCCTCCTGGCAGATGGCAACGACTCCTCTGTACCTTGGCGGACAGCAACTGCTCCTCCTCCTGGTAGATGGCAACGACTCCTCTGTACCTTGGCGGACAGCAACGGCTCCTCCTCATGGCAGATGGCAGCGACTCCTCTGTACCTTGGCGGACGGCAACGACTCCTCCTCCTCCTGGCAGAGGGAAGCAGCTCCTCAGCTTCCCAGCAGATGGCAGCGGCGAGGACTCCACGACAGCGCACCAGTGTAACAATTCAAGCATGGGAAAGCAGGAAGTTGGGGCCGGTTTGACAAACATGAAGACAATTTTATTGACACTTTTCAGTGTACAACAAGACTTCTTCCATTTCAGCATAACATACAAAACGCACTACTTTTCAGCAGTCACGTTTAAACACATCGACACATATACAGACAGCCTCATGCATCTCTCTCTCTCTCGCTCGCCTTCTGCCGCTGTCTCCTCTTCCTAAATACTCCTGCCGCCCATCACTGGAATGCGAGACCAGTGTGGCACACTTCACTTATCTTCCCGGTCTTGCTTTGCCATGCCGCTCTGTCCCGCTCTGCTCGCCACAGTTCGTTGATTTTAATTTTGTCCAACTGTTTTGGAGATTTCAATCACTACATACACCCCCCCTTAGAACCGGCCATAAGGATGAAGGTTTTTACCTCAACAGAAGATAATAAAATGTATCTAATATATAAATATATATGGTTCTTTTGGACATTATTACTCATTAGAACTTACGCAACTTACTCACTCACGCAATCGTCCGAAAATAGTCTATTTCTAAAAATAAGATATAACTGAACCAGATTACTCCAACAACACCCTTGAGTGTCAGACCTAGTAGTTCACATTTTATCAAACGTTGTTATTTCAGAATGCGCAAATATTTCCAGGCACTAAACACGTGCTACCCTTAAGGGCATTAGTTAATACGTCAGCTATTTTGCAACTTCCCCTATTAGCAAAAGCAAACAGAAGTAAAACTCGGAGATATCGGCTCACAGCCGACATTCCACCAGGTCATTCATTGACTTAGTGATGCTTACCAAATTTATGTTATGTAATCAATGTAAACCTGCCTTGAGTTGAGCTCTGGGTGCAGTCTGGTTATATCACTACATAGCCTGTTATTCTTTTACCAAAGCAAGATTGTAATAGGAGAGCCACATTGAACATTTTGTTCTCTCGTTCAGCTGAAAACCATCTTTGTTTAAAAGAACCCAGAATACAAAACACTGATCTAAAGAACCTTTAATGCAACATATACTTCTTCAACTTCTCTTAATCTCAAAAATAAGAAAATGCCAACTCAAGTACCCTAATGTTAATCTTTATTATTAAGAGTCTGGCTCTGGCTTGTGTTTTGGATGTATTGGTCATGTGATGCACCAGAGTGTCTTATCAAAGACAACTGTTTTGAAAGCAACCTCACTCACTTGCATTACACATAAAAAGACAAGATCAAACACACTGACGGGAGGTTCGTTTTAGGACTCCTTTTGCACCAGCGGACGATAAAAAAACAGAACTGGTTGCACTGGAAAATACTGAAAACTCAATGACGCAGACTCAAGCTGTAAACATGACTTTGGATATGAAACATCATTGATGTTTACTGGTGTGTTTTGACTGGGCTGCCCAAAGGTACCAAAATAGTACTCATGGATCTTTTCCATATTTTTACAGGTTGTACATGTTTTGTCCAGCCACACGCAGCATACTCTAGCTTGTACAAGGCCTAACTTAATTTGTTTGAAGACCAAAGATTAACCTGAATTAACCTTTCTCAATCCATATTATCCGACTGTGTCTTAATCCCATTGCAGACATTTCATGTGAACTAAACACATGAGCTTTACAGAAGTACAAGCCCAGTCACTTATGGCATACTTTAAAGGGATAGTTCACGCACAAATGAAAATTACCTCATCATTTACTCACCCTCATGCCATTCCAGATATGTATGACAGAACAGATAGTCATCTGCAGGACACAAATGAAGGTTTTTGGAAGAATATTTCAGCTCTGCAGGTCCATACAATGCAAGTGAATGGTGACCAATGGTGGTCCTGTTTTACTGTCAATCTCCACCTTTCACCAGTCCCGACCAGTAGATTGCTGAATGTGGAAGTGAAAGTGAAAGTGTAGATTTTCAGGATGAAAAAAAGGACTTAAAAATGTACACTGTAAATTTTATTTGTAATTTTAACGTTAAAAGACTGTAAAAATGCTACAGTCACAAAATGTAAATTGGTTAACGAGTAGTTACCGTAAAATATACATTAACATGTTTATTTAAAAAGACAATACATGTAGTTTTACAGTAAAATGGTGTAAATTTAAAAAAACATTTGATGTAAAAAGTATGATTTTTCCCGTATAATTAATGCTTGCAATTTATATTATTTTTAACAAGAGAGTGCATGTATTTTTTATGGTTAATTATGTTGAAATTACAGTAAAAAAACAGTAATCGACCATTCCCAGAATTCCCTGCGTGACCCATTAAATTTTTACATAATTATTCTGCAGATTTATTTGATTATTATTATTATTATTCATATTTTGTAAAAAAAAAAAAAAAAAAAAACATTTTTACAGTTTATCTGTTTCTAACACACACCTATCACATACTGTAACTTCTGAAGACATGTATTTAACCACTGGAGTCTTTTATGCTGCCTTTATATGATTTTTTTTAACTTCAAAGTTCTGGTTATCATTCACTTGCATTCTGAGGACCAACAGAGCTTAAATACTCTTCTAAAATCTTAATTTGTGTTCAGTAGAAGTAAGAAAGTTACACAGTGCATGAGGGGGGAGTAAATGATGAGAGAATTTTCATTTTTGGGTGAACTGTCCCTTTAAGTACATCAGGACCAACCTCTTGATTTAGGATTGCAGAACTCAGTTGCACTCAGTTACTTTAGACAAAAATATCCATATAAATAAGTATTTTGAGTGTACAATAGTGTTTGTAAGTACACTAAAATAAAGTCTGAAGCCACTGGATCCAAGTTGGAAGTTCAAATCAACCATCTCATTTGATTCATTTTCCTTAAAAGTTCAACTGCGACATCTAGAGGAACATAGTGGAAATATCTCAGAAATATATCACAGACATCTCTGTGGAGTTCCTTGTTGTTTATTTATTTGCATCTCATTTATGCCTAATATCTCATACAATAAAATTAAAAAAAATATTAAAATAATATTAAAATTAAAACCAATTTATATTTTAACTTTGTTGCACTTAGGTGCATTCTGCAACATTTCTCAAACTTTTTGTCATCTGTCAATTTTCATTGTGATTAATACAACCAATTTAAATGTAAATTCAGAAACATGCTAATCCAGCCTGGAGCAAGCATTGTTATGTCATATAAACACTTGAAATGGTGCATGGATGTATAAATAAGCACTGAAATTCTATTCATGACACACCTCATGCACAGCTGTAGGATATCGTTTTTATTCTCAGTGGTAACACCTGTTACAGTGCCAATGTATCAATGGCTCTGATCAAATCAATACCTGCTGATGAGGTCATGTGTTGGTTATGTAATAGTTCAGAAATATTGACAAAAGAGAAACTCAACAAATTCAAAAAGAGGTATGGAAGTTGCTCTTTGATCATCAAGATTAGGTTCCAAGGCACACTTGAGTTCTTAATTAAAAGTGCCTTTAATATGCTGGCTATTTCATATTAGAAACTATTTGGAAATCCAAATGTTCAGGGTGGGACCTGCTGGAATAACAGAGGCTCAAGCGTAAGATCTCCCCTCCCCTACACATCTGGAACTGCTCTTGGACATTTCCACACTTTAAACAAGAGCAAAGCCAGAGACAATGAGAACATTCCAATATTCACGACGACATTCCAAATGGCACCTATCAGCTACAGCGCTGTTTGTTTTAATTACATAAGCACTCTCGTTTAAGGAACAGGTCAACAGGTATGTTGAGAAGTGATTCACTTGAAATGTACTTTTGCAAATGACATCAAAAGCTCATGTTTCATAGAATCATGTTAGCCTACTAGCCTACATTTTTGCTAAATCATTTTGACATGACTCATATGCGAGTTGCTCTAAAAGTTTGTATGTATCATTGTGGGCGTGGCAGTGTCCTGGTGAAATGAACACAAGAGGGGCTAAAACCTTTCACACAAATTAAACAAATGTTCTTCAAAACATTACTGGAAGCATCACTGGAAATCACAGACTGATAAATACATGTGCTTTATATCTTACTGGCTTAGTCATGTAACATATAAAAAAAAAATATATAAATATAAAAGGGGTTCAAAACTAAAACGAGGGGATTTTTGTACATTATTGCACAATGCTGTCTGGGACTATTGGATGTCAGCCATGTGCACTGTTATGGCATTTGGAGTTTAATGTTGAGTATTTGTTTTCTATGCCTGTACATCTGACTCCTGATATGAAAATTGCGCAATGTGGCAGCAAAATGGGTTACGCCTAATTCACCACCCCAAAGCTGAAAGAAAACACACCTGTTTAACACGAGGAGGATAGACCCTTCACTTTCACTACAATGAAAATGCTCTAGTTTATTTAATTTCATATCACAGAGACTACGGGCCCATACAAAAATCACCAAGCATCCACCCAGAACACCCCAGCAACCACCCAGAATATCTTAGCAACCACCCAAAACACCCTATCAATCACACAGAACATTCTAGCAATCCCCCAGAACACCTGAAAACCACCCGGAGCACCCTAGCAACCACCCAAAACACCCTAGCAACAACACACAACACCCTATCAATCACAGTTAACACCCAAGTAACAACTCAGAACACCCTACCAACAGCCCACAACACCCTATCAATCACCCATAAACTCTAGAAACCACCCAGAACACCCTAGCAACAGCCCACAACACCCTATAAATCACCCATAAACTCTAGAAACCACCAGAACACCCTACCAACAGCCCACAACACCCTATAAATCACCCATAAACTCTAGAAACAACCAGAACACCCTACCAACAGCCCACAACACCCTATCAATCACCCATAAACTCTAGAAACAACCAGAACACCCTACCAACAGCCCACAACACCCTATAAATCACCCATAAACTCTAGAAACCACCAGAACACCCTACCAACAGCCCACAACACCCTATAAATCACCCATAAACTCTAGAAACCACCAGAACACCCTACCAACAGCCCACAACACCCTATCAATCACCCATAAACTCTAGAAACCACCAGAACACCCTACCAACAGCCCACAACACCCTATCAATCACCCATAAACTCTAGAAACCACCAGAACACCCTACCAACAGCCCACAACATCCTATCAATCACCCATAACACTCTAGAAACCACCCAGAACACCCTAGCAACAGCCCACAACACCCTATAAATCACCCATAAACTCTAGAAACCATCAGAACACCCTAGCAACAGCCCACATCATCCTATCAATCACCCATAACACTCTAGTAACAACCCAGAACACCCTACCAACAGCCTACAACACCACATCAATCACCCATAACACTCTAGAAACCACCAGAACACCCTACCAACAGCCCACAACACCCTATCAATCACCCATAAACTCTAGAAACCACCCAGAACACCCTAACAACAGCCCACAACACCCTATAAATCACCCATAAACTCTAGAAACCACCAGAACACCCTACCAACAGCCCACAACACCCTATAAATCACCCATAAACTCTAGAAACCACCAGAACACCCTACCAACAGCCCACAACACCCTATCAATCACCCATAAACTCTAGAAACAACCAGAACACCCTACCAACAGCCCACAACACCCTATCAATCACCCATAAACTCTAGAAACAACCAGAACACCCTACCAACAGCCCACAACACCCCATCAATCACCCATAAACTCTAGAAACCACCAGACCACCCTACCAACAGCCCACAACACCCTATAAATCACCCATAAACTCTAGAAACCACCAGAACACCCTACCAACAGCCACAACACCCTATAAATCACCCATAAACTCTAGAAACCACCAGAACACCCTACCAACAGCCCACAACACCCTATAAATCACCCATAAACTCTAGAAACCACCCAGAACACCCTAGCAACAGCCCACAACATCCTATAAATCACCCATAACACTCTAGAAACCACCCAGAACACCCTAGCAACAGCCCACAACACCCTATAAATCACCCATAAACTCTAGAAACCATCAGAACACCCTAGCAACAGCCCACAACATCCTATCAATCACCCATAACACTCTAGTAACAACCCAGAACACCCTACCAACAGCCTACAACACCACATCAATCACCCATAACACTCTAGAAACCACCAGAACACCCTAGCAACAGCCCACAACACCCCATCAATCACCCATAACACTCTAGAAACCACCAGAACACCCTAGCAACAGCCCACAACACCCATCAATCACCCATAACACTCTAGAAACCACCAGAACACCCTAGCAACAGCCCACAACATCCTATAAATCACCCATAAACTCTGGAAACCACCCAGAACACCCTAGCAACAGCCCACAACATCCTATCAATCACCCATACCACTCTAGTAACCACCTACATTACCCTATCAATCACCCATAGACCCTTCACTTTCACTAAAATGAAAATGCTCTAGTTTATTGAATTTCATATCATAGAGACTGCGTGCCCATAAAAAAAAATCCCCAAGCAACCACCCACAACACCCTATCAATCATACATAACACTCCAGCAACCACCCACAACACCCTAGCAACACTAATTTTTCATTTTATTTTATTTTTCACAAATCAGTTGGCCCAAAATCTTCATTAGCGTGTGTCTAGCTTACTGACGCAGAAGGTTTATAGGTTTAGTCTGATTGTTCCCTGGTGTGGGCATTAACTTCCAATTACAGAAATTAGAACACAAAACAAACACTATCATCTAATTAACTCATTAATCAATCAGAACATTTGGTTGATCTGACACATCAGGCATCTAGTGCCGTTCAAAAGTCAATCAAACAAAAATTCAACACACATGATTAAATACAAGTCAATGCAACATTATAAGGCATAAATCCAGTTAATTTTCCTCACAATGTATGGACAAGAGCATATTCAGAACCACTGAAATACCAATCCAACTCTTTTACTTTATTGTAAGCTGAATGAAGCCAATCTTGAGGGTGTCCCCTTGTTTAACACAGTGAAGCTCAATCGACAGCATTTGTGGCATAATGTTGATTACCACAAAAATTAATTTAGACTCGTCCCTCCTTTTCTTTAAAAAAAGCAAAAATCAAGGTTCAAGTGAGACACTTACAAAGGAAGTGAATGGGGCCAATTTTGGAGGGTTTAAAGTCAAAAATGTGAAGTTTATAATTTGATAAAAGCACTTAATTCTTCTGTTAAAACTTGTGTGGCTTTAGTGTTTGTTGACATAACATCGTCATGGCAACAAAGTTGTACAATTGGCTATAACTTTACACAGAAAAGGTTAGTAAGTGATTTTATTACTCTAAAATCATGTTTACATGCATCTTGTTTATGTCACGTGGCTCTACTTGTGTAAAAAAGTGTTTATTATAATGTTAAAAAATTGGCCCCCCTCCACTTCCATTGTAAATTGCTCACTGTAACACATATTTTAAATGTTTTAACAGAAAAGGAGGGACGAGTCATAATACATTTTTGTGGTAGTCAACATCACGCCACAAACACTTTGTCAATTGAGCTTAACTTGTATTGAACCCGGAATATTCCTTTAAACCAATTACATGTGATGTTACTTCTCTGAGTCACAATCTGAAATTGGCTAAGCGGTAAACTGAAGAGGATGATAACTTACTGTCTGCGGAAATGTTTGGGTTTCTATTTACAGTATAGTCTTTCGAAAGACTGTGGTGCTTTGGTTGTCATTCTGTAATACAATTATTACATCAAGGAAATGAATCATGTTCTGGTTCCTTGTTGCTATGGCAAATCAATTGAGTTTAAGAAATCAACAAACTCATCTAACTTCTGGACATTTTGTAACTTAATCAGAAAGTCTGATTCATATATTGGGCATTCATATATTCTAATCAAGCCGTGATTTTGCCAAAATACACAAAAGGTTTCATTATTATTTAATTGTGTGTATTTAGCATACATCAAATGCTAGCTATGAAATTAGCCTTAGCAAGACAAAGGAGGCAGCCATTTTATTTCAAAAACTTTAAAAATGTAATTTCCACCACAGAATTCGAACACAAGCAGTACAGAACTTGAGATGTGCTGAAAATGATCCTGTGGTGCATACAGGGGCGGCGCTAGTGGTGGGCATTCAGTACGCTCATGCTTTCTTATACAGAGGCTGCTTTCCAGCCCTCGTGCGAATGTGAGCGCATGCAAGAAGAGTGCTCATGACTCGCGATTGTGCTTCCATCAATAGTCTGAATAGTCAAAATGCCTGTCTTGGTGAGATATTAGAAACTATATTGATTTAAATATTGATGGGAGTGGTGGTGGCGTAGTGGGCTAAAGCGGTTCGATCCCCACAGCCACCACCATTGTGTCCTTGAGCAAGACACTTAACTCCAGGTTGCTCCGGTGGGATTGTCCCTGTAATAAGTGCACTGTAAGTCACTTTGGATAAAAGCGTCTGCCAAATGCATAAATGTAAATATTGAGAGCTGGTCCATCCAGATGCTGGAAGTATCAAAACAAATTGTGTTTTTGTGTGAAACTCATTTATTAAGACATGATGCCATGAATCTCGCAAACTTTGGCAAGTCTAGCAATTATTTTGTTCTCATAGGCATCTGTTTTAGCCTATTTACAACTTCTAAACAACCTTAAAATGGAAGATGAGTAGTCGAACTATGGAAAGCCTAAAGGGACAAACTTATTGTCTTTTTTTTAAATCACTAAACCACAAAGTGCACGGTGTTAAAAGCACGCAACTTCTGACCTTTGAGCGAATCTGAAGCTGAGACAAACGTTGGTAGGACCTTTTAGTTTCAGTAATATTTATATTATTGGAAAACAACAAACAAGAAATGAACAGATTAAAAACATTTTTGCAGTGTGTTGGATTTAGTTTGTTGGACTGGGTTTGTCAGTAAGCAATGAGTCATTGCGAAACTAATGAGGTAAGCAAGCCACGTAATGTGAGTGATTGAGCTTGTGGTGTGTGTTTGAGTGCATGTGAGAGATTTGTAATATGACCAAGGGAGGCTTGCCTATAGAAAGAGTGGGAGTTTCATTCTGGGTTGCTGAAAGGGTCCTGTACTTCTTGGGAAACTGAAGCAGTGACTGAGACACATTCTCAGTTATTCTCTCCCTCTCTGTCTAACTTTTTCTCTGTTTTAAGGGAGATATTTTTCCATGCATTAAGAGGCAATTGATAAGGCAAGACCTCTGGGTATGTGACAGGGCAAGAGCATAACTGGAGGACCTTTATCCAAACTTTGGCTACATATTTATACTGAGCAGTCACGCAGTCAGCATGCACTGGAATGCAGCTCTTCAGTGCGCTGGGCTCTGGGTAATTTTCAGTTTAGTGGCTGGTCGCCTGACTGAGGAGCAGAAATTAACCATCATGAACATGCACAACGAACTCCGATCACAGGTTCATCCCAGCGCTGCCTTCATGCAGAGAGTGGTAAGAGATACATGTGATATCTGTAGCAACTTTTTGGCAACGTATCACATCTTATAAGTCGAGGATAACACAATGTTAAAAACTCGTTTCCTGGTGGCCTGGGTAGCTCAGCGAGTATTGACGCCGACTACCACCCCTGGAGTCGCAAGTTAGAATCCAGGGCGTGCTGAGTGACTCCAGCCAGGTCTCCTAAGCAACCAACTTGGCCTGGTTGCTAGGGAGGGTGGAATCACTTGGGGTAACTTAAGTCATGGGCAAACATGCTCTACTGCCAATAGAAATACTGTTCAAGAAAGGGTGAGTCCTCTTAAAAAGAACCAGACTAAACAAATAAGAAAAACAGTGAAAGATAGATGGGGGTGGGAAACAGAAATACTCTCATCAGCTCTTCTGGCCACAAAACCCCAGTGTAATGGGGTTACTCTAGGTTAAAATAGTAGCTTTTAGCGGCCAAGCTTCTTAGCGCAGCGAGCAGCACGTGCAAACTATTTATTCGTTTAATTCAATTGTTGCTTTTGTGTTTTGATACTCGCACTACATCATATCACGAACATAATCTTCAAATTATCAAATTATCTTCAGACCTAGATGCACAAAAGTTTGCAACCGTTACCG
The DNA here is from genome assembly GCF_025860055.1 of Xyrauchen texanus. Classification (NCBI taxonomy): domain Eukaryota; kingdom Metazoa; phylum Chordata; class Actinopteri; order Cypriniformes; family Catostomidae; genus Xyrauchen; species Xyrauchen texanus. The sequence goes on along the minus strand of NC_068306.1, from coordinate 7,135,525 downwards.
AATTACATCGCAAATAAATGGGAAAAGTCGACGAAAACCTAGAAGGCAGTATTTCAGCAGCACTTTGTATTATCAAAATGAAATTTGGCGTTCATCATTGCAACTCTGATCTGAGCATGCATGCCAAGTTAGGTGACAGCGCCACCCATTGGTCAAGAAATCCCCAATATTGACATCTTTGCTCATAACATTTGAATAAAGTATCCAAAAATCACGATAGAGCTCTCTGTGGATTAGTTGGGACGTATGGATTACACTAATACTTTTTAAAAAATAATAATAAATGTATTATATTATAATATATTCAAAACAATTATTTCATGATCCGACATACTGTCCATCCACCATTTTGATTTTTAGCATAAAGTACTCAAATTTTTAAAGACTTTGACGTATTGAAATAAAACTTGGTAAACGTTATTGATACCTTGTTGTGAGTATACCTGACCATTTTTGAGACAGCGCCACCTAGTGATTGGCTAGTGCACAGTTTTATGTATTTTTTGCTTATTCTGCGAATTTTGTCAATTTCTCAACAAATTTGACTCACATAATCTTTACACCATACCGGACTAAAGTTATCACTCTTTTTTAAAAATGAAAAATCAAAAAGCCTTTGGCTGCAGGAGTGACAGCTTTTTCTTAGCATTACTTTAGTGTGCTGACTCTCAACGTGGTATGTCTCTTTGGCATCATCGTAGTGTAGAATTTCTTTAAGACCATATAAACAAATTAGGCCTAGAAACTATAAGGTTTACTGTAAGTGGAACACAGAAAATAACTTTCCGAGGCTCATCTGTTACATCTGAGTGTGAGTTTTCATCTCTTGGGGACTGTGTTGATGTGTTTATCCTCAGCTTTGGCCTTGAGTTCAGTGTTTGTGTATTGCATATGAATCTGTGGCTATTCTTCAGTCTATACAGTATGAAAAATTCCTTTATGAGGTCATAACAGCTAATTATATGCTATCAATCACCGTAATGACTTTTCTACTGTCTCATTACATCTGTAAACAACAGTTATCACATTAATATTGTGGTAATTATGTCATCATTACATATTTAGGGATGCAATTACCTTAAGTGATTTTCTCAAAACACAAGGGAGTCTAAATAATCCTGTAAATATGGGTATAGCTACAGCATGAAAATTTACAACAAAAATGTATGCACCATTATCGATGTTACTATGCGTAAAAGCCCCTTTAACAAGAAGCATTGTTGCAGAATAGCAGTGTGGCTGTGCAAACAACATAGCACATTTTTAACATGTGAGTTATTTGCATGTGATGCCATTTAACTTTAAGTGCAGAACAAGGCTTGTATTATTAAACATAGACTATTCTAGGCACTCTGAAAGGGTGTGTGTAAAGGGATTATTGGAAAGGAGGAGGCGAGAACCGGCTTGACAATATAAGTAATAGTTTAATGTAAAATTGAAACCAAAAGACACAAACACACACATATGATGGACAGCTGCCCATAAACGCTCTCTCTCTCTCTCTCTCTCTCTCTCTCTCTCTCTCTCTCTCTCTCTCTCTCTCTCTCTCTCTCTCTCACCACCGTCCACAGTCGGAGGCTTGATTAGCCTGATAAGGGGCCGGGTGTGTAAAATCAGGACCTGACCCCACCCTGTCACATTCCTCCCTCGTCCTCTCAGGCTGGGGAGCCCCCGATATGACGTAGGCCCCCCTCTTTCCCCGGGGCAGGGCGTGCCTTTATGCCCCGTCTGCCGGCAGGTCATCCCCACCTTCCTGAATCTGGGAGGGGACAGGTGGAGGGAAACAATAATGAAAAATAGGGGGGCAGTCCCTGTAACAGTGTACAAAAAAAAAACATTAAAATTTAAAAGAGAGGGAAAAGGCCAACACGGAGCGGCAGTGGGAGAGAGAGAGAGAGAGAGAGAGAGAAAGAGAAAGAAAAAAACACTTACTTGCCGGTTCTCCGATATGGCGTAGCTTGGTCCTCGGCCACTCCTCCACCCTCTAACGGATGACAACCGCGCCTCCCCGGGCGGATCTGAGGCAGTCCTCCAGCCCCTGGTGGACGGAACGCCCCGCCGCGTTCTCGGGGAACAGAAGGGGTCTCCCCCGCCCCTGTCAGCGGCCCTGACCACTCCAGGTGGACAGTTAGGAGCCCCTTCTACCCTCGGCCGGGCTCCTCCGTTTCCCCACCAGATGGCCACGGCTGCCCTGTTGGGGTGGATGGTAGCAGCGAGAACTCCACTACGGCTTAATGGAAAAGAGGAGGCGTGAACCGTAAACTGAAACAAAAAGTTTCAACACAAACACACACAGGTGTCGGACAGCTGCCCGTAAATGCTCTCTCTCTCAGTCGCATTACCATCCGCAGTCAGCCTTTATCTCTCTCGGCGGCTTGATTAGTCTGATAAGGGTGTAAAATCACAACCCGGCCCCGTCTTCCACCCTGGAGGTGATTCACAGGGTGATTTTGATTCTGTGAGAGTGTGGATACAAAGAATTCTATTGCTCAATTTGTGTGTCATGCTAAGGAATGTGAACGTTATATAAGACCACCAGAGCATGTGTGTGTGTGTGTGTGTGTGTGTGTGTGTGTGTGTGTGTGTGTGTGTGTGTGTGTGTGTGTGTGTGTGTGTGTGTGTGTGTGTTTTAATAAAACCCCCATATGGCCTTCCTGTCTTACATTTTTGTCTTTGTGTTGTGGGTGAATTTCAGAGTGGAAAATCCACTGTCCCGTTTGTGAAATATGCTCTGTAAAGATTAGTAACATAGTAACAAATAAACGTTTCTTGGATAACCTTCCCATGTACAGTGAATATTTATTCATTGAATTGATTTTATTCCATTTTATTCAGAGATATTATGTGTAATTGTATGGTAAAATATATATATATAAAAAGGAAGGCTTTGATTAAAGCTGCTCTTGTCTCTGTTTGATTGAGGTGTGGGATGAGAAACTGCGTTTGGAGGCGGAAGCATACGCATCAAAATGTATCTGGAATCACAACCCTCGACTTAAGCAGCTTTCTATGGGAGATAATCTCTTTTCCAGCACTGAGCCATTTAATGCAACCAAAGCAATGCTGGACTGGTATGACAAATGTCTTCATTAAAATATAAATGAGGATAGATGGATGACAATGACTTGTGAGACTGAGGGACTGCATTACAGCGAGCTAATTTCTTTGCTTACAGGTTTGGAGAGCATGTGGATTATAACTATGAAAACAATGCCTGTCCTGAAGAAATGACGTGTCGCCATTACACTCAGGTGAGCCATTTCCAAACAGAGGGTGAATGAATGTTTGTCATTACTTGTCCCAACTGCATCATTGTGTTTCATCAAATCACATGTGACGGTCTGGTTATTATTATTATTATTATAGTAAGAGGGGTACTTGCAGTGTGACAATTATACAAATGACATTTAGGGTGATCAACATTTTGAGGAAATTTCTATAGGCTAGGTAATTATTATGGTCACAATTTGGTTCATCTTGCACAGCTAAAATCTTCACTTTCACTTCCTAATTCTTCTTCTTTAGTTTTCGGCAATTCACATTCTTTGTGCAAATCACCACCTACTGGGCAGGAAGGAGATTTTATTGAGAAAAAAACACTTCCTCACCCACACTTATCATATCTTCAGAAGCAATATAATAGGTGTGGGTGAGAAACAGATCAAAATTTAAGGCGAGTCATAAGTCATAAAAGTTGAGATTTAGAGTTAAAAAAAATCACAAAGGGAAGATTTTTGGGTGAACTATCCCTTTAAGACCACCCTCTTCAGACTCTCTATAATAGACTCTCCACAACACCTTGGGCATATTTGTGTGGTCTTTTATTCGTACAGTAGGACTGCCTCTGGCTTTTGCAGATCATGGTGAT